>NC_058133.1:420114717-420129037 GCF_016433145.1 Gracilinanus agilis | reverse complement strand
TGTGTATAAGAGACAGTATATATATGTGTGTGTGTGTGTATGTACATATATATATATACATATACACACACACATATATGAGAAAGATATATATATATATCTTTCTGTTAGATATCTAGAACTGAAAGGGGAACATTGAAATCTCCTGCCATG
The DNA here is from genome assembly GCF_016433145.1 of Gracilinanus agilis. Lineage (NCBI taxonomy): Eukaryota > Metazoa > Chordata > Mammalia > Didelphimorphia > Didelphidae > Gracilinanus > Gracilinanus agilis. The sequence goes on along the minus strand of NC_058133.1, from coordinate 420,128,884 downwards.
ATTGTCTTATTGTCACAGCAGTTAGTAAACATTTTTATCTCAGCTAAATGTTTAATAACCAGCTCTTTGAAAAAAAAAGTAAAATATACTTTTAAATTTAATCTTCATTATTAATATTTCCCTCATCACTTTCTTAAGTCTAGATGATCAACATAATAATAATAAATCCAGCTCTGATTTATTATTATTAATATTTGTATATTTGTATATTATTAATATTTGTATAATATTTGTAAATTTCTGTGGTGTAAAAGCTCACACAGGGAATTTAATTATTGGTTCTCTTGCCTGAATCAGTATGAACTGGCCCCAGCATACCCCTGGCTGATCTTGTAGTTCAGATAATACTTCCTTTATGAAATTAAATGCTAAAGGCATTTGGTTTAATATTTATATTTAATATTGTTATTAGTTTGTTGTCAATGATTCCCTTTAACACAATGAAATTTTCTTATTTATCCCTATTTTTTTTTAAACCCTTACCTTCTGTCTTAGAATCAAGATGATTCTAAGGTAGAAGAGCGGTAGGGGCTAGGCAATGGGGGTCAAGTGACTTGCCAGGGTCACACAGCTAGGAAGTATCTGAGGCCAGATTTGAACCTAGGACCTCCCGTCTCTAGATCTGGCTCTTAATCCACTGAGCCACCCAGCTGGCTCCTATTTATCCCTATTGATGTTGCAAATGTTCATTTTTATGCTTTCTCAATTACAACTCCTGATTTTTGGGGGTTTATCTTGTGCATGGTAAGCTTTTTTCCAATCTCTTGTTTTTCTTCTGTGTATGTTTTTGTCTTTTAAATGTGTATCTTTTAAGCAACAGATTTTGTACTTTTGTTTCCTTATCTAATCTATCATCCTGTTTTCATTTTATTAGATTATTTAACCTATTCACATTTAAAATTATACAAGTTAGATTTATATTTTCCTTTATCTCTAAAATTTTTTTTCAAAATTTTTTTCAAAATCAGGATTTTTTCCTGGCCTTTCTTCTGTAAAAATATTTTGGCTTAATATTCTTAAAAGAAACTCCACAAGCCCTCTTTCCCTCACCCTTAAGCTTCACTCTCTTCCATTTATTACCCCATTCTTTAGTCTTGGAATTTTATTTTATTATTTCATTCCCTCCTATCTTGATTTTATTCAGTTTTTTAATTCTTCCTTTCAGTTAAGTAGCCATCTAAAATCCCCTTTCCTCTCTTTCCTGTCAACTTATTTGTTGTTTTAAAAAGTTAAAAAATTTTATTTTGTCTTTTTCTAAAAAAAAAAAGCTTATTTACCTCATTCTCTTCATTATCTATCTTCTCTTTCTGTATGTTTTCATCACTTAGTCTTTGAATCACGTACTTTAAACTTTTTTTTTGAAGAGTTTTATTTTATTTTTCAATTACATATAAGAACAATTTTTGAACCATTGTTTTCTGACATTTTGTGATCCAAATTCTCTCCCTCCCTGAGACCATTATGATATAGGTTATACCAGTTCTTCCATGCCATACATATTTCTATATTCCTCATGTTGTGAATGAAGATATCACACATATAAGAAAAAACTTATGAAGGAAATAAGAAAATTGATATGCTTCAATCTGCATCCAGATTCCTTCTATGGCTATGGACTCCATCATGAGTGCTTTGGATCTTTGAATTGCTGATAATTATTTAGTCCATAGTTGATCATGCACAATATTTCTGTTCCTGTATACAATGTTCTCCTAGTTCTGCTCACTTCACTTTTCATCAGTTTATATGTCTTCCTAGCTTTTTCTGAAATCATCCTGTTTGTCATCTCTTATGGCACAATAGGCATCTTATTTTTTAGTTATTTTGGGGGGATGTCTATATTCATTATGGAATTAAAATTTCTAAAGTACTTATTTTAAGTTTCCTCTTCTAAATAGTTTCTATGTTATTGCCTTGCAGATCCTGTCCTTCTCCCATCCCCATTTTTCTATTATTACTCATTCTTAGAAATATCAATTCCTATAAGTGATTAAAAAAAGATATTGCTCCATGGTAAGAATTTTCCTCTATATGGGGTAGTTAGGAAGCACAGTGGATAACGCTTCATCTTTCTGAATTCAAATTTGGCCTCAGATACTTAGTAGTGGCCAAGTCACTTAACTCTGCTTCAATTTCCCCATCTGTAAAATGAGCAGGAGAAGGAAATGACAAACCACTCTAGTAATTTTGCCAAGAAAACTCACTAAGGACCACTAAGAGTTAGACATTGAAAAGATCAACAACAAAAAATAATTTTCTTTTATTTCTGATTGCAGTCATTATTAACCCTTGCCTTCCCCATGGTCATTCTCTGCCTTTATCCCATTTGCCATGAAATGTTTTCCATGGTTCCATGCTCTCATTCTCTTCTGGGTGTTAGTTGACCCAGGAGTTTGATTCTTCACTTGAGGCAGGATGAGTGGTCTCTCTAAGCACCAAATCCCTGTAGTTTACATTGGTTGTATGGTCCTTGCCTCACTTTATGGAATATCTCTTTGGCCATGAGTGCATTCATCACTGGTATCCCTTCCTACCAATAATCATGATTCCCCCATTTCCCCCCATTTTTCAATCTCTCCCTTTTCTCCTCCCCCATTTTCTTCTAACTGAGAGACTATAGGAGTTATTTTCCTTCATTGTTAGTCTTTGAGTTAATTAGAGAACACCACAGATTCCTTTCTATCTTTTCCCTCCCCTCTCACTTTTATGCACTATCCCATTCTGTAATTTAGTTCCACAAAAGACTCTTCATTCACCTTTAGGTGAGGTTCTATAAGGTTTAGTCCATGATATTTCAGGTCTGTTTCTCTACCATCCCTTCATTTTGACTGTGATTTTACCTCTTTTTCCTCATGTACTTTTAGAAAGAAACCTGAATTGTTATTTTGCTGTTGCTGAACTTGCTGTGTATTTGTTTACCTTACTTGTAACTCTGTTATCTGGGGTGTTTGAAAAGCAAATAATTTCAGGTTCAGGTCTGGTTTTTTTTCCCCTAGGAAACCTTTGAATGTTCTTCTTTTATTGAAAGTCCATTTTGTTTTCATTAAAGGCTAGACTCAGCTTTGTAATGCATGTCACCTTGGGTTGCATTTTAAGCTCCTTTGCTCTTCAGGACACATTATTTCATTCCCTCCTGCAGTTTCTGATGGGTGCAGCATAGTTTGGTTTTATTTGAATTTTGTTTCCTTTAAATTCCTGGTTGCTTACAGAATTTGTTTGTTATTGGAATTGTTAAATTCAACCACCATGTCTTCAAGTTTGCAGTTTAGGGTATTTTTAATAGAGGTATCCTGTGGATTCTTTTGATTGGTACTTTGTTTTCTGTGTTCAGATGTTCAAAGCATTTTCCTTGAATTATTTTTTGCATGATTGTGTTCAGGTTTTTTGACTTATATTCTTTTGGGAGAATTATACTCTGAAAGTTATCACTGTGTATACTATCTTTGATATCAATATATTTTGTTTGCAAAGGGATACTGCTTTCTTTTCATGTCATTGCTTTTTGGTTCTCTTTTTTCAGATTGTCCTTCACTTCTATGCATTTTCACTCCCAATCAGTTATTGTCTCTTTTATTTCTTTTGTAAGACTTGCAACCCAGGAGTTAAGCTTCCAATTCTGCCAATTATTTCTTCTATATTGGCCATCAAAATCTGCTTTCACAATTCTTATTTCTATTTTAAACCATTCAGGAATATATTGCTGCTGCTGCTGCTTCTCTCTCTCTCTGTCTCTCTCTCTTTCTGTTTCTGTCTCTGTCTCTCTTTTTCTGTCTGTCTGTCTGTCTGTCTGTCTCTCCCCCCCCATCCCCCGCCCCTTACCTTCCATTTTGGAATCAATACTGACTATTGGTTCCAAGGCAGAAGAGTGGTAAGGGCTAGGCAATGGAAGTTAAGTGACTTGCCCAGGGTCACACACCTAGAAAGTGTCTGAGGCCGAATTTGAGCCTAGGACTTCCCATCTCTAAGCCTGGCTTTTAATCCACTGAGCTGCCTAGCTTCCCCCCCATACTGCTGTCCTCTTAGGAATCTATAGGATGACCTGTCTCATCAGGTATTAATTCTTTTTCCTTTATCTTGCAATATTAATTCATAGATGTCTGGATTCTTTTAACTGATCAGTGGGTCATATTTTCTTCTGTTGCTAATATCTTTGTTGATTTATCTACTTATGCTTAAATTATTTGAGTTTTCTTCCTCCTGAGATATTTTAAAATTTGTCTTCCTCCCATCTTAGATTCCTGTATTACTCACTCTTTGACTCTTTCCCCTTTGATGGTAGTTTTCCTGAGGCTTGGACCTCAAAACTCAATCTTTCCCCATTCTGGGCAATTTGAAGTTCACCAGCCTCAGTCCCTGGCTCATGGGACTTTTATAGGGACAGAATTCTCTCAGTTCTCAGTTCTTTGGATAAGCTCTTTTGCAGCACAGAATGCTGTTTCATTGTTGTTCCAGTCAGAATAAGCTTTTGTCTTTTTTTTGGGGGGGCACAGCTAGAAAGGGAGGTAGACTTTAATTTTGTTTTAAGTCCAAAAGCTGTAGGTGTGGTGAGGGAGCATACAGTGGCGAGTAAACATGTTAGGGGTTAGAGATTAGCTTTCTCTGCTGTTAGTCGGTTGAATCCTTTTAGAGATTCCCAGAATGAGGTGAGAACAGACATTACTTTATCTCTTGTACCCAATTTCTATTTTTGAGAGATTTCAGAAGCCTAAGGATTGGAGAAAATATCTAGTTCTCATCTTATTGGTCACATGAAATGGTAGTTATGTGATCAGTGAAATGATGATGATAATGATGATAAACACATTAAAGTAACTTGTTTTTAGTGATCTTTTAGTTTCCTAGATTTTCAGATGGAAAAGGGGAATTAGTAAATTTCTACTCTAACACTTATCAGGTGAGGAAACTGATATCCAGAGAAGGGAAGTAATTTTCAGAAGGTCACAAAGCAAGTTAGTCACAGGGCTCATACTACAATCCTAGCTCCCTGGATTCCAGTTTAATATTCTTTCTACTGTGCCACCCTGCCTCTTCTGGGGAGCAATGCACTTCAGGGCCTTGAGTGCATTGCCTAGAGAGTACTAACTTACTGAGCTTTTCAGTTTTCTACATTAAAGAGAACTGCTAACATACAAAATCATAAATATTTTCTCAATGTCCTCATAAGGGTGACTGTGTGTTAAACGATATTGTCATTGTTTCAGCAATTAAATAAGAGAAGAGAATTGACCAGCAGGAGAGTGGTAAGGACCAGAAATACAGTAGTTAGCAGAAAATTGACTTCAGGTAGTACAGATATTCCTGAATAGACCAAAAATATTAAAACAGGTAGTCCAGATCTGTGAATTACTATTAGCGTATGGGTTTTCCTCACTCTTCTATTTCTATGCTAGTTTTCTGTAAGTGTCTGCCCACTCTTCTCCACAGATGCTATTTGTTAGTATAGAAGAATGACCCAGGTTGATGTTTGGACTGAGAGATAGCAATTATTCCCTACATTTGCTTACATTAGGTATTTGTGATGTGTTTATCATTATTACTTTTGCCTTATTGTGAGTGGCTAGTTTTGGGAACTTTACCAATTAATGACCAGGTGCTATAGTAGTGAGTTTGAGGGATTATATTTTCCCCACAGTGGAGGTGACCCTGTAGGGTCCTGAGAAAATTTGAGTGCATGATGGTGGTGGCCCATTCTTGGGAACTCAGAATGCCAGGAGAGACAGACAGACAAACAGAGACAGAGATAGGGACAGAGAGAGAGAGAAGGAGAGAAAGAGATGGAGACAGAGAGGGGGAGAGAGACGGAGAGAGAGACAGACAGACAGAGACAAAGAGAGAATGGGAGAGATGGAGAGATGGAGATGGGGGGAAGAAGGAGGGAGAGAGAGAGAGAGAGAGAGAGAGAGAGAGAGAGAGAGAGAGAGAATGAGAATGAAAACTATACCCTGTCAGAGTCCAGGTAGGACATGCTTTCCTCCACATCCCCCATTTTATTTTATTCATTCATTCATTCATTCATTCACTTACCTATTTATCTATCTATCCACCTATTTATTTATTTATTCATTCATTTATTTATTATTATTTTTTTAAACCCTTACCTTCCATCTTAGACTCAATACTATGTATTGGTTCCAAGGCAGAAGAGTGGTAGGGACTAGGCAATGGGGGTTAAGTGACTTGCCCAGGGTCACACAGCTGGGAAGTATCTGAGGCCACCCCATTTTATATAAGCATGTATTTTATTTATAAATACACACACACACACACACACATATATTTATCTGTTCTCAAGAAGCTTGCAACCTGTTAGGTAGGTCAGGCAATCAGTCAACTAACATTTATTAGGTACCTACTATGTGCCAGACTTTGTGCTAAGTGGAGATGACATGTATGTATTCACATAAATAAGCCCAAGCAAAAGAGATTATAAATACAACGAGAACACAAAACTGGGAGAAGTCACTTTCCCTGAGGCCTGAAGTGGGGTTGGGGCAGAGAGGATCAGCTTTTAGGAGATGGAATTTGACCTGGCCCTCTAAGGGAGAAATATAATTTAATGTAGGAACTTTAGATGTCAGAGAAGGGCCAGAGGAGGAGATATTTTGGTCTTTTGGCAGCCTTCATATGAAAGCACACAGGTACTTTTTTTTCTGCTTGCCTTTGCGTCAAATTAGCCTTTTTATAAAGGGACATCCCTATCTGGATACATGAGCTACATGTATTGCCTTCATCCATATTGATGCTCTATACTATCTCTAGAGCTTCAGAGTGGCCTGGTGGCCGTGTCTGCCTCCCACATACTGGAGTGTGACTTTGGGTAAGTCTTGAAGTGCCCCCAAGCAACTCTCAGACTCTAAATGGCATTAAAACCACTAACTGTCCTGGGGAGAGGACTTTTCCTTTCTGGGAATTCCCTACCCTGATGACATTTCAGGTTTTGACCAAAGAGAGAATGTGCTGGCTCCCTAGAAGTCGGGCAATTCTTTGTCTGTGAATTAGATCTGCCCCCACTCCTGTAGAGCAACAGTTTCAGATTTTATAAATGTGAGCAATTTGACGATAGAGGGGAAATGAGGCAGCATAATGAACTCCCCAGTGAAGATTCTGCCCTACCAAAGGGAAGAGGTGACCACTCAGGAGCAGGATATGGACCGAATTAAGCCCTCCAAATTGTACCAAATTATTGGTTATGAACACTGGTCTATCATGGGATGACTAGCTAAGCACTGTAGTTTTCCATTAATAATGAATGATTTGCTGTATTCTAATCCTGTTAAGCATACAGTTTCTCTGCAAATGTATTAGTCGCAGTGTGTGTGTTTGTGAATTAAGCCCTTGGTGTATCAGGTTTATGAGCCTAATTGTCTATTCAAAGGGCTATCACTTTATCATGTCATGAAAATTAAAAAGGGCCCCTTTGTTTGAGTGTTTTGTTAATCTTCTGACTGTTATTTTTTCCTTCTTTCTAATTTTCTCTTCACTGAGCTTTATTATGATTTAAATGCAACCAAGGCAAATCCTATCACTAAATTGCAATTGATTATTACAATAACACTGATAATTGCATATAGGTATTAGGAAATAATACACTTGGGACTCTTGCAGGGAGATGAAAGAGGTGGCCCCAGATTATGCCATGGGAAATGCAAAGTGCTAGAAGCATCAGAATAATGTATTTTTCACATGGAAATGGGTTAAAGATTTAGTGACTTATGTCTCATGGACACATGAGTGATTCCCCTTATGATGCTATCTTATGGATCCCAAAGTGACATTTAGCAAGGAATTATGAACAATTCATTTTGAAAGCACAATTAATATCAGGTACTTATGGCTGATTTTAAACACATTTTAAACTCTTCAAAGACATCTCTGACTTTTAAAAGTTTTATTTTGAAAAACAGGCTAAAATGAGAATTTTCAGATTTCACATTTTTTTGGAGCCTAGTCTCAGTCCCCTGAAAAGTGTGCAGGGGAATGGTGTACCTAAATAATTTTGGATTGCATTTGAACACAAAAAGAATTCTTTTGTCCTTTGGAGATTAAAAAATTTATTTCTCTCTTTTTTTGTTTAGATAACTTGAAGGCAGCTTTGTTTTGAGATTTCAGTCTTGGAATACTGACCAAGGACTAGCAGCTTTGCTTTGCTGGATGATAGTTGCTTTTAAGAAAACAAAGTTTGGGGAGGCAGAAAATTGTACCTATGTATAGGTTTTCTCCTTAACTCCTCAGGATTATCTGAGATAAATTTGTTTGAATGTTTGTGGTTGGGAATAGTAGATAGGTAATCACTTAAGTATACAGAGGAAGAGGAAATGATGTACGTAGTGTGAACACCAATGGATCATATAAGATAGGATCCAGCCTCACAGAACTGTGGCCAGAATCCTGAAATGAAAAATTAGAATCATGCAGTCCAATTTGCCTCAAGACCTGATCTTTTTTTCCTTTTAGATAAAAATGTTACTGTTCATTCTTCCTTTTGAAGAAGGCCAATGACATTAGAAGGTGAGGTCTTGACCTTTGGGTTAATTGAATTTAATTGAGGCAGAGTTGCAAGTCATCAGGCTCACTTTCTCCTCCAGAATTATCAAAGTCCAGGAAAGGTAGAACTACTGGAGATGGCCCCAGGATTCAGTGGATGACCTTGGCATTTTCTGAAGTGCTAAGTATTCCACAATATATGCTTCAGTTGCCTTCATGGCCCTTGGAACAAATTATTCTCACCTGCCTATTCTGCCAAGGGAAGTCTTCTCATGCTTGGCATAGAAATTCCCCCAAGTCAGTGATGGGTTTGAGGCCTGTCAGTTACCCTCAACCTGGACAGGCTTAGTCCAAGGCTACATAGGTAAAAAAGAACAGAACTGGCATCCAATTCTAGGTCCTCTCATTCTATTTTTTTTCTCTTATAGGATTTTCCTCTTAAATCATTTTATTTTTTAAGTTATAAAGTTATCTTACTTTACCAACTACATGTAATAACAAATTTCCATGTATGTTTTCTAAAGTTATATGATCCAAATTGAATCCTTCCCTTCATTCCCTCCCCCTTCTTGGAGCTGGCAAGAATTCTATATGGATTATACATGTATTATCATGCAAAACAAATTTCTATGATGTTCATTTTTCAGAGAGAATATAGGTCCTCTAATTCTAAATCCAAGGCCTTTACTATGTCATGCTATTCATACTTATTCATACATATGTCATACTATTCAACAAAATATCAGAATGTATATAGAGATAAGTGTTGTCTCCTTTAAAATAGTTGCCCTGGGTGTCTTACTCTGGGAGTGTAAGAACTTATGATAAGAATAACAGCTATCATTTACATAGACCTTTATGGTTTGGAAAGTATTTTACATTCATCATTTCATTTAGTTGCCAACCTGGTGTAAGGAATTAAATTAAGTATTTGACTAAATATGTGAGAATTCTAGAATAATATGGTGGCTGCTGATTTAAAATATTATAGTTCAAGTCAAAATGACATTTTTTTATTTACAAATAGGTAGAAAGAATGAAATAGAAAAATGCAAAAAGAGGGTAGAGAAGATGTCTAGCCTATGCACTGCTAGGCTCAGCCCAGCAGGGCTTGTTAACCCTCTATCAGAGGACCTGGAGTTCCACCCACATGGCCTCTTCCAAGAGGGGAAGGCCTCTCTGGAATGAATCTCTCTCCAGAAGCCAGGAAAGGAAAGCCAGCTATTTACTCACCCAAGAAATAGTCCAAGAGCCAAGGTTCCAAGTCCGCAGTCATAGCTCTAAGTCCCAGTCCCAGTCCAAGATCCTCCAAGCTCCAGATTCAGGCTGAAGAGGACCTCCAGCTGAAGAAATTCAGGACTTTTTATAATCACTTCCTGTTCCTTTCCCTCTTCATAGGGGCCTTCCAAATTGCCTAGCACTGCCTAGGGGGTAGTGTCTGTGGGGTCCACTTCTCACCCTCTGAAGGTACCAACTCTTATCCAAAAGGATTCACAAGTTTCTGATTGGGTTAAAAGAGTGGAGCTCTCCAAGTAAGTGACTTGTGAATTCTATTACTTCTCCAAGTAAGTGACTTGTGAATTCTCTTACTTGATGGCTAATAAAGTGTTAAATAGGGGCTAAGTATGAGTTAAGTATGGGTTATGTAGATTGATTAAAAATAAACAAAGAGAATAAAGAATTCCCTTTCAAACTGGTATTATAGGTGCTATAATTATGCCTGTTTTACATATTAGGAAACTGAGGCAGGCAGTAGTTAAGTCACTTTCTAGAATCACATAGAGAGTAAATATCTTTTGGGCAGACTCAGGTCTTACCACTTTCAAGTGTGGCACTCTATTCACTGTGATACCTAGCCACCTATTCAAACACTTGCTATTCAAAATATTTTAGTAGTTCTTTTATTAGAATTGTTTTCAGAAAACACACTCTCTTGAATCTTTTTCCATTCTAAGATGTACAATGAACCTGTACTAGACCTGAAATCAAAGATTCTCAATTCAGATTCTAACTCTGTTACTATCTATTTGACCCGGAGCAGATCATTGAAGCTTCCTTGGGCCTAATTTTCCTCTTATAAAAATGGGGTCAGACTAGTTAATCTCAGAGGTACCTGAGAGCTCTAAATCTATGACATTATGATCCACCTTCCACATAGATATCAAACGAATATTTCCAAGACCAAGGTCTAATCACGGGACTTAATTCCTCCAAAAGCTTAAACACTTTCCCATTGGCTTTTGGATAAAAAATGTAAAATTAGTATTGCACACTCTCCACAATCTGGCTTCTGTCTATCTTTCTAGCCTTATTTCATATTCTTCTTTATGAATGTTATAGCACAGCCAAAATGGATAATGGATTCTTTGTCAAATCTGAGGTTCCATCTCATTCCTTCATACCTTTGCAGGGGATATCCCCAGTGTCTTTCCAGTGCCGTGTTGGTTGTTGGGAAAAGTAGGGCAGAGGTCTCCAGCTTCACAAGGGCTACCTGGCCTCCTTTAACCTTCTTCCCCAGCTGATTTGCATAGCCTTCAAGAGGGATGCCTCATGAGCATCTGCATCTCAGCTCATAACTCTTTATAGTTTTTCTATAAGAAAGGCAGGAGAAGGAAATAACAAATCACCAGTGTCTTTGCCAAAAAAACTCCAAATGGGGTCATGAAGGGTTAGACATGACTGAAAGGACTGAACAACAACAACATAAAAAGGTAAAAGGAATTTCAGACCATTTCTCAGATAAGAGGTTAGGTTGAGAAAACCCAAACAGCAGCAGCATCTGGAGAAAAGTAGTTCAAAAGACAGACAAATACTTAAGAGCTTCTTCTCTACTTAGCTAACTGGGTAGGAGTGATGGATCTGAAATTACAAAAATAGCTCAATAGCCCTTAGTTTATAAACATGCATTTCACAACGTGTTTTGAACAAGTGTTGGCATTTTGAGAGTCATCATATGAGAGGGTTATAAAAGCAGATAGATCTCTTTCTTCTGTGGGTGAAGAGTCCTTACAGAAGCTGATCATAAGCAGAGAGTATCAAAGGACAGTACTAGGAAGATACCAGCCAAGAGGCAGTAGCAGTGGAGATCCCCAGTGTAGCAGCAGGATCTCAATAGCTGAGGATGAGTGAAGAAGGAGCAAGCAGCAGCACCAGAGGGATTAGTTTTACTGGCCATGTGTGATTCCCAGTTATGCATGTTCCATGTGCATGTGGCCCTCTAGATAGATAACATCTTTGCTGTTTTGTGGTCATTTGTAGGAGAAGAAACCTCCACGGAGGAGGCACCACTATTGGAGGCATATCTTGCCATGAGCCAATATATCCTCTGATTGACTGCTAATCTATGGATTTTAGTGGATGCTCATACTCACAATATAATTTGAACATGAGTTGATATTTTAAAGATTCACATATGAAGGAATCTCAGGTTCTATGCCTAGAATGCTTTCTATTATAATATCTCCCTTGCAGATTCCTTATCTTCCTTCCAGGGTTAGATAATCTCTGTGAAAGCCTTACTTGGTCCTTACAGTTGGTAGTGTTCTCTATTTCCTCAATTTATCTTCTCCTGTGCTTATTGTATCTTCCTCAGTAGATATAAGGTCTTTTTGGGGTGGGACTATTTCATTTTTATATTTAATAAATATTTACTGTGGTTTTACTGATTGACCAACTTTGATTTTGAGGAAAAAAGGACAGAATATGGAAACAAGATTAAAGAATGGAGAATGAATATTCTAAGGGTAGTAAAGATGAAACTTTGCTAAAGTATGTGATTAATCTTAATGATTATGATTTTTATTGTATTATGGTCTGAAAATTTGCATTTATTATTTCTGCTTTCCTACATTTGTTTGCAATGTTTTTATGCCCTTGTATGTGGTCAATCTTTGTATATGTGCCATGTACTGCTGAAAAGAAGGTATATTTCTTTTTATTCCTATTTATTTTTCTCCAGATATCTATTAAGTCTAATTTTTCTAACATTTCATTCACTTCCCTTACTTATTACTTATTTTTTGGTCCTATTTATCTAGTTCTGATAGAAGAAGGTTGAGGTCCCCCACTAGTATGGTTTTACTATCTATTTCCTCCTTAAGCTCCTTTAGTTTCTTCTCTGCTCTGCTGGTTAACTGGATTAGGCTGATGTAGTTGACCTATTGTATTAATGAGCTCTGAGACCAGATCTTCCCCAGCTGCCAGCAAAAGGTGAAGATGTGGAGGCTGAAGGTAGTTACCCTTATCCTCCTCTCTACTCCTTTCTGCCAGTTGTCTAGTCAGAGTCCTAAGTTTCCTGTGGTGGTACCAAGGCACTCTGTCTCAGTTGCAGCCTTTGTCCTGGGATCCCAATCAGTCAGATTCTTACCAGGGCTCTCAGTGCAGTAGATGGAGGATGGGTTTTGGAGATTGAACTTCCCTGTCCTTTGAAGGCTTCTTATCTGCACTATTGATAGATGGGATTAAGCCATTTGAGCTAATCTGCAGAGCTGGATGTGCCTTGAGACCCAAATCTCCAGAGGCAGAGGCTTACAATGGAGAAGTGTTGGCTAAAGTCTGCAACCAGGCTGCCCTCCTCTCTGTCCCTTCCCTCCAGCTGCCTCCCTGCCTGTTGCCATCAGAGCCTTGAGCCTCAAGTAGCTGTGGTAGCAAGGCATTCCCTCAGGGCTTGAGCTCTTGCCTTGAGATCCCAGCAACTGCTCCAGGCTCAGCACAGCAGGTGGGGGAAGGGTCCTGGAATCTTCTTTCTTTTCCTTAAACCCAAGAATTCAAACTTTTCTGCATAACTTTTAAGTTGAATCAAGCAGGTGGATCCCCCTGGCTCTGTCTTGTTGTTGTATTTGGTTTTGTGTCCCCCTCAAAGTGCTTTGGTTTTGATTGGTGTGGAAGGGTTTTCACAGAGCACTCGACTTTTGATGCTTCTAAGGTGCAATCTTGACTCTGCCTCTGGTGATTAATCTTAAGAAAAAGAAGGAATTTTGTCTGTGCCAGACATAGGAAAGAGAAAGATCAAAGAAAAGATAAGACTGATGATTGAAATGGATGGGACAATGATAATAAACAAATGGAGAAAAGGCAGAACTACTGAGCTTTGGTTTTACTTCTTTTTTTCTCTACAGAGGAGAATAATTGAATTGGAAATGATAAAACAAAAAAAAGTTCTCAAATAGTTGAAACTAAGATAACATAGGTACCAAGTTGCCCTTAATTAGTTTGATTTACTAGTCTAGATGTAATACATCCAAGGATGTTGAGATACATGGCCAGTACGATAGCTGAAACATTGTTGGTGATCTTTGAAAGACTAGTGCTCAGAGGAGATGCCAAAAGACCAGGGAGAAAAATGTTATCTCAGTTTTCAAAAAAGAAAAGAAAGTGTAGTCTTCAAATTAGGGGCTAGGATACTTGCCTTTTGCTTCTGGCAAAATTGTAGAGCATATTATTAATGGGATGATTTGTGAGAATAGAGAAAGAGAAATGATCCCTAGAATCATCATGGTTTCCATGTGAATAGGTAATGCCAGACTATCTTCCTTTCCTCCTTCCTCCCTCCCTTCCTTCCTCCCTCCCTTCCTTCCTTCCTTCCTCCCTTTCTTCCTTCCTTCCTTCCTACCTTCCTTCCTTGCTTCCTTCCTCCCTCCCTTCCTTCTTTCCTTCCTTCCTTCCTTCCTTCCTTCCTTCCTTC
>NC_058133.1:420104534-420111814 GCF_016433145.1 Gracilinanus agilis | reverse complement strand
CCTTCCTTCCTTCCTCCCTCCCTTCCTTCCTTCCTTCCTTCCTTCCTCCCTTCCTCCCTTCCTTCCTTCTTTCCTATGGATGAGGAAACCAAGGCTGAGAGAAGTTAAATGATTAAACTAGGGCCTCTAGCCAGTGTTTGAGGTGGGATCTGAACTCAGTTCTTAATGACTCTAAGCCCAGCAGGCTAATAGGTTGCTAGCATTTATAAAACACTTTAAAGTTTAAAAAGAACTTTGCAAATACTATCTTATTTTATCCTTGCAAAATCCTTGGAGGAGATGTTCTTTAGGTGTTTTCAGTTGTGTCAAATTTTTTAGGATTCCATTTAGATTTTCCTGGCAAAGATACTGATTTGCCATTTCCTTCTCCATCTCATTTTACAATTGAGGAAATGAGGGAAATAACAGTTAAATGACTTGTTCAGTGTCACACAGATAGTGTCTGAGGTTAGATTTGAACTTGGGAAGACAAATCTTCTTGACTCTAGGTCTAACATTCTGTCCACTGCACCAATATTTATTGAGCACAAATGAGGAAGGTATGTCTTGACAGTAGTTCAGGTGAAAAAAACTGGCCATTTTCATAGATTGCTAGATCAATGTTGAGTCAATTTAAGCACCACGTTCTGCATGAGACCTTTTCTCATCTTCCTCACATTTAGTGTTTTCCTCCTAAAAAGTTTTCTTTTGTGTCTGTTCTGCATATACCTTGTTACATGGATGTTATTTCCCAATTGAATGTCAACCCTTGCAATACTGCTTGGCACATAGTAATGCTTAATACGTGCTTACTGATTCATTGATCAACATGAGCTAACCAAATGACAGGAATGTCTCCAAACTGAATCTTACTCTAGTCTGCATTCAAAGAGAATGAATAAGGAAAAAGGGAATAATTATCCTGCTGTGCTGTGTATGCCCTGGGAATATTAGGTTCAGTTCTGGGTGCCAAGTTTTAGGAAGGACAATGATAAGTTAGAACACTTCCAAGGAGTAAGGCCCGAATGGAGAGGGAGCTGGAGACTGCCATATGAGAATTAGTCAAAGGAACTGGCAATGTTTATCTTGAAAAAGACAAACCTTATATAGCACATGTTTTTGGATTTTTTCATAATATTGATTAATTGTGTTGCTGTTTTTTCCTTTTCTTTTTTTCTTCAAAAATACTATTTATTATATGGGATAGTTCTCTAGGACAAGAAAGAGGAAGGGGAAAACTTCTTGGTGTAAAGATAATCCATCAATAAGAACTATTTTTTTCAAAAAAGAGGGGCCATGAGGGAGACATAGCTTTGTTAAAACATTTGAAGAGTTGTCATATGGAAAGGGATTAGACTTGTTCTGCTTGGCCCTAGAGGGCAGAACTAGGAGAGATGGTTAGAATTTGTAAAGAGACAAATTTATGCTTGATGTCAAGAAAAAAAAAAGCCCAGCAAGACAACTGCTTAATAATCAAGGCTCAGAGGAGTGAGTTGCCTCCATGGGTTTCCCTTTCCTACCTTGTAGATCTTCAAGCAAAAGTTCGACTTACCCCTTGTCAGGCATGTTGTGGTGGTGATTAATTCTTGGATGTGAGTTGTAACATGAACCTTGGGGTCCCTACTGTCATATTCTGTCATTTGTTCATCTTCCAAACCAAATCAATATAGACCTTCATATTGAGGACTTTGGTGTGAAGGTGGGAAGAGGAGACAATCATGAAAAAAAATTATAAAATATGGTTTGACAGTAAGCTATGAAAGAGTACATAGGGTTTGATTCATCTGAAGCTTTATATATTAATATCTTGGATGGAGCCACTTCATCTATGTGCTAATTCCATTATATCCCATGTATATGAGGAAGTGAAAAAGACATTCATGAAAATGATGCTAGAAAGGTAGATGGACCTGGCCAAATTTATATTTACTGAAAGTGACACAAATTTTAAAGTGCTCTGCTTAAACATAACTGGGAAAAAAGGAAGAACTTTCTTAGTCTGCCTCACCCTCTTTAGGCACCATGCAAAAATACAACAGCTCATGCTACCTGGCTGGTGCTGGCCTCAGGGATTCTCTACCGTGCTAAGATGTTATTGCTGAGACAACGCAGTTTCAACAGTATAGCTCTATGTAAATGCATGTCATCTTCCTTATGCATTAAAAAATACACTCAAGAGAATTGAACTGATTGTACATTACCCTCTGGCCTATTTTTGCTAGGGTGAATCTTTTCTAGTACTCTTTTCCCCCCCATTTCCATACAATTTTAATTCCTAAACAAAGATATTTTTCAATTACATTCTTAAAAATTCATGAGGTATTTCTTTTC
Organism: Gracilinanus agilis; assembly: GCF_016433145.1. Taxonomy (NCBI): domain Eukaryota; kingdom Metazoa; phylum Chordata; class Mammalia; order Didelphimorphia; family Didelphidae; genus Gracilinanus; species Gracilinanus agilis. Next base: position 420,109,504 of record NC_058133.1, on the reverse strand, counting down.
TATTTGTTGTCTTCTTCTTTTAGTCTGTGCAATGAGTCCCCAACTTCATGAGATAATAGCTTGGCAAAGGTCTTACAGTTCAGATTCTGAAAACTGTCTCCTTTGTTAACTAAAGGTTCACCATGACCCATAGCAAGGAAGAAGACAAAATACCGTTAAATATCCAAATGCAAAAGTGTTTCCTGGATTTATATTCCATAAGAAAACCTAATTATATTTCTTTTTCAAAACGATGGTGCTTATTTCATTTCCTTTCTCAAATTCACTGCTTTGCATTTTGTCTTATCTAGAAAACAACCAGTTTAGCACAACAATCCACAGCAAAAAAGTATTCTATCTCTGGTATTTTTTCCTTAATCCAAATGATCTACTCTATTTGCTCTCTCCAGGGGAGGAAATATTTGTGTGCATGTTTTTTTTGCTTTGAAAAGGTAGTAATCTTTTATACTGATGGGAATCTAGAAATGGTCTCACTTAAAAATTAGTTTTCATAACATATTTGAAATTACTGTCTATTCAGCATGGTGGTTCCTCCTACCCACTGTCAATTCAGTTCTGATGGAGGGTAATATTGAGAGCCCTAGGGAAGTAATTCTCATTTCACTTTTTTTTAAAGTAGGAGCAGTGCTATTCAACAATCTCTATTAACATACTGCAACTCAACGTTGCTACCAAAGGGAGAAGAAAAAACATAGTTTATCGATTGACTGCTTTTGATTCTGGGAATATGGGCTGAGCTTGCTAGTTCTCATGGTAGCATTAGAAAAACTGACACCAACTCACTTGGCTCTGTTCTTTTGGGTTAGCAGCTCAATTCACATGTAATTCAAGTTTGAGGACTTTGAAGAAAATGATTTATTTTTTAACATTCATTTAAAAATAATTTTGAGTTATGAATTCTTTCCTTCCCTCAAGTCCCCCTCCTACTCATTGAGAAGGTAAACAATATGCTATCAGTTATACATCAGAAATTATGCAAAACATATTTCCATATTAGCCATATTTTCTCTCCCAAAACAAGAAAAATAAAGTAAAAAAAATCTGCTCCAATCTACGTTCAGAGTTCATCAGTTCTGTCTCTGGAGATAGATAACATTTTTCATCATGAATCCTTTGGAATTGTCTTGGATCATGGTATTGATCAGAGTAGCTAAGTCTTTCACAGTTATTCATTGTTACAGTATTGTTACTGTGTATAATGTTCTCCTGATGCTGTTCACTTCACTTTGTATCAGTTCATATAAATCTTCCTAGGTTTTTCTGAAGCCACCCCATTGTCATTTCTTAAAGTATAAAAGTATCCCATCACAATCATATGCCATACCTTATTTAGCTCATTTTGGGGTCTTTTAATTTTGCACAAAGCTTCTAGTGTGTGTGTGTGTGTGTGTGTGTGTGTGTGTGTTTTAGGGTTTAGAGTTTTGGGGACAGATTCAGCATGAAATATTTTTAATAAGCTTCAAGTTTCAGTGGCTTTTCTAGATAAAAATAATCTTAAAAAGATTCTTGAATAAATGAAGACATTTTGGTATCAAGGGTTAGTCTCATGAGGGGAGCTTTGAACCCATATTTCTGGGATTTCATATTTATTCCTCTGTTAATTCAGTAACTATTGTTTTCTCTTATGTAGAAGGGTATAGAAGGGAGTCACTTTAACTGTCTTTTTTTAACTTTGATTCTCAAGAAAAGCATTAGATAAGCGATGAAAAGTTTTGGTTTGGAGGCCTAATAGAACACAAGCTGCTTGAGGGCAAAGACTATTTTTTTTTAAACCCTTGCCTTCCATCTTATAATCAATACTGTGTATTGGTTACAAGGCAGAAGAGTGACAAGGGCTAATCAGTGGGGGTGAGGTGACTTGTCCAGGATTACACAACTAAGAATTGTTTGAGGCCAAATTTGAATCCAGGATTTCCTATCTTTGGGCCTGGCTCTCAATCCACTGAGCCAACTAGCAGTTCTTGACTGTTTTGCATTTTATCTTTGTATCCCCAGCACTTGGCACAGTGCTTGTCTCATATTAGAAATTTAATAAATGATGTCTAAGTGAATTAATGAATGACATCCTATGGCATCACATTTCACATGGATGTTTATTTGCTTATTGAAATTTATATAAATTATTCTATGCCTTCTGAATTCTTTTTACATTTTTATATATAGTTGGGGAAATTCAGGAAAGACTGTAGCATAGGGGCTATTTGAGATAGTATTTGAAGTATGTATGGGTAAGATTTTGATAAGATAGTCAGAGTTGTCAGAGAAGGCCTTGCAGGGACACAGGGAGCAGTGTGAACAGAAGTGTCATTTTATAATTCTTGAGCAGAAGTGTGGCATAATCAGAGCTGTGCATTAGGGTGATTGATCTAACTGAGTGTTTTGGATAATGTTTAGGGGGAGGGACTGGAAACCGAGGGATAATTGTAATTATGAAGTGTTTCCTTATATCATGCCTAATTTTGCCTTTCTGTACTTCCACCTGTAATGAATTTGGGGTAGCAAGAGAATTGATCAGAAGAATAACTTATCAGTCTGAGTCCCCCATTACCTATAATTGATTTGTCAGCTTGGCACCTTCCATGGAGTTAGATGTGTTCCCTAATCCTTTAATGAGAGGATATAGGGAATAGGAAATTCTTCTAATTGGTGACCAGTAACTCTTTAAAAATAAAAAAAAGTTATTTATTTAATAGAATTTATTTCCAATGAACTCAGGTCCTTCCATACCATAGAAAGTATTGCTTGATAAAAAGATATGCATATTGTGAAGATAGGATTAACTCTCCCCTTGTTTAATCAAATCAAGAACTTAAAGTATTCCTACTTGATGCTAAGAGAGTTGCAAGTCACTTCCAAAGGTCACTCTCCCCTCCCCTGGCAGTGCTAGGCAAATTGAAAGACTGTGATTGGTTCCCATAAAGTGGGGGAGCAACAGGAAGTGAAGTTGAGAAAACTGCTTTAAAAAGGCTAGCTTGAGGATTCAATCATTCACCCTGAGTCAGTGAGCTGGACTGGAGGAGGAAACTCTTTCTCTGGATCCTGCATTGGCCTGCTGGGTGAGTGGCTGAGGATTCCTTTCCTGACTTTTGGAGAGATTGGTTCTGGAGATCCCTGCCTTAGGCTGGAGGAGACCTTTTCTCTGGATCCTGCATAGCTTGTTGGGTGATTGGCTGAGATTCCTGCTTTAGCTTTGGAGGAGGTTGCATTGGTGGAATCCTGGCTGAAGACACTACCTGGACTTTTGGCTAAGGATTACTGGGAAATCCACATGGAGACAGTCTTGGGGAAGCCCTGTTGGGACTGAGCCTGGCTTCTCAGGAGAAGGGCTGGTAGGCTTATTAGAATCTGTCTCTTTATCTACATTTTTCCACTTTTACTCTTTCTAATTCTTTGTAAGTAAAGCTGCTAAAAGTCATTTTGACTTAAGCTGTAATATTTTTAAATTGGTGACCAGAATATTACTTTAGAATTCTCATATTTAGCATAAAAATCTAAATTTAAATTCTTACAACATGTAGATTGTGTCTTTCATGTTTCTGTTTTTCAGTTCATTCTCTAGAGGTAGACATTTATAAGTTATTCTTCCAATGTTAATTCTATAGCTAATGTTCTCTTGGTTCTACTCATTTCATTCTATATTTCTTCATATACATCTTTCTATGTTTTAAAAAAAATAACCTGCTCATTTCTTATAGCACAGAATTCCATCACAGTCATATACCACAATCTGTCCAGCCATTTCCCAATTGATGAACATCTTCTCAGTTTTCAGTTCTTTGTCACTACAAGGAGCTGCTATAAATATCTCGGAACATATAGGTTCTTTTCCTTTTCCATTGATCTCCTTGGGAAACAGACTCAGTATTACTTCATTGAAGGGTATATTCAATTTTATAACTCTCTGGGCATAATTTTAATTTGCTTTCCAAAATAGTTGGATGAGTTTGCAGTTCTACTAACAGTGTATTAGTGTCCCCATTTTCCCATATCCCCTCCAAAATTTGTCATCATTTTAGCCAATATGATAGGTGTGAGATGATATCTCAGAATTGTTTTGATTTCCATTTCTCTAAACAGTAGTGATTTAGATCATTTTCCCATTTACCTACATATGGCTTTGATTTCTTCATCCTCAAACTGTCAGTTCATATCTTATGCCCGTTTATCAATTGGGGGTTGGCTTTTACTCTTATATAGGTGACAAAATTCTCTATGTATTTTAGTTATGAGACCTCTATCTGAGAAACTATGCATTTTACCTTCAATTTTCTGCTTTCCCTCTAGTAAGGACTGCATTAGTTTTATTTGTACAGAAACTTTTTAATTGAATGTAATCACAATTATCCATTTTACATCTCACAATGTTCTTCATCTCTTGTTTACTCACAAATTCCTCTCCATTCCATAAATCTGAGAGGTTACAGTATTTCCCCATTCTAACTTGCTTATAATATCTCCTTTTATGTTTAGGTCATGTATCCATTTTGATGTTATCTTAGTGAATGATGTAAGATATTGGCATATACTAAGTTTCCGCCAAACGACTTTCTAATTGTCCCAGCAATTTTTACCAAATAGTGAATTCTTATCTCCAAAACTTGAATCTATACTTTTGTGAAATACAAATTTGATAATTACAGCTTTATGGAGTAGCCAGTATGTAGCTGTGGTTGAACTCTAGCCTTCCTGCCTCCAAGGCTGGCTTTTTAATCCATTATACCATTCTATCTCTCATTGCATTCACAATAATAATAGGATCATAAACTTAGAGTCATAAGGGATCCTAAGAGTTCTTCTAATCCGATTCCCTCACTTTACCAATGAGCAAATTAAAGCACAAAGAAATCAAGTAATTCGACTTAGGTCACATAGGTAGGAAATAAAGAAGCTGAGATTCAAACCCAGGTTCTCTGATTTCAGATCCAGAACTAAGATTATAACATTTTTCACATTTACAATAATAATAATAA
>NC_058133.1:420083588-420103207 GCF_016433145.1 Gracilinanus agilis | reverse complement strand
GGGATTCACATTCAGGATAAATTGGGGAAGGGAGAGATTAAGGGCAAGAAAAAAGGGGAAATTAATGTTCTAGGTTTGATAGATAATAACAGTATCATTGTAGAGTAGAAATAGTGGTGGACAGAAGACCTGAATTTGAATGTGATGTGACTGTAAGTCACTTGTTGTCTCTGAAATTGTTTCCTCATGTATATAATGGGGATAATACTTAGGCCACCTACGTCATAGCTTTCTTACAGGAAAAATACTTTATTAACTAACTCACTCATTCTCTCTCTCTCTGTCTCTCTCTCTCTCTCTCTCTCTCTCTCTCTCTCTCTCTCTCTCTCTCTCTCTCTCCCAACAGGAGCTGAAATAATTGGATTGATTTTGCCAAGGTTAATTTGGTGGTCGTGTGTATATGTGGTTTGAATCTTCTTAATAAAAAATGCCAATAGTTCAGCAAACTCCCAGAGCACTTATCAATAATTGAATGTGACTTAAAGCATGCTGTATTATAAGGGCAATATCCTGTAAGTCTCACTTGCTCTGAAAAATACTAGAAAGACATTAGTTGTCCACCGTAGACTTGGCAAATAGGAGTTATAACATTTGCAAATGAAAACCTCTATTTTTCCTCCTTCAGTGAGTATATAAAAACTGTATTTTTCTCTTTCGTATATGCTAACATTTTTAGGCATTAGAAGGAATTAGATTCCATACAAGGCATAAGCAATTCTGGACCAAATCATCAAACGCCCTCCCAGTTTTGACCAATAGAAATAGAAAATAAGCACACCTCAGGGTTTGATGATTTGACTGGTCATTAAAACCGTATTATCACAGAATGGACATAGTTTAAAAAGATAATTTGTGTTCCCTAGTAGGGGTCTATAAATTCTTCTCTTGGCTTGTATTAAGTGGTCAAATGGAGGCGAGGTTAGGGTCATAAGATTTGGAATTATACAGACCTTATGTCAAATCCAGCCAAGTCTGGTCATTTCATAGAGGAGGAAATGAAAACTTTAATGGGTAAAATGACTTGCCCAAAGTCACTCAGTTATATAATGATGACAATGACAACTATGATGATAAGCAATGTCAACAAACATTTATGGAGCACTTTAAGATTTAAAAATAGAAAGTAACAGAGCCAAGTTCCATTTGGACTTGAATCTTCTGAATCTAAATCCAGAGTTATTTCCACTCCAAGTTGAATGACCAAAGGAGAAGAGCGGTAGATAATGGTGATAGCAGCAATGCCTTCTTAACAAATAGAAAGCTTAATAGAAGGAAAAAGACATCTTCATGGTAGCCCTTTGGAAAATATAAGGAGGATTAAAAAAATTACATCATCCTGCTTAGGATGGTGGTAATTTTTCATTATATTTTATCCCCAAGACATGTAGATACAATTTTTAATAACCATTTTCTAACATTTTGCAATCCATACATGCAATCCTTCTCTCCCTTTTCTCTTCCCTCCCTGAGATGGCAGGTAATATGATATAGGTTGTACATGTGCTAGCATGAAATATGTATTTCTGTGTCTGTCAAGTTGTAGAAGAAGACACATATCACTTATATTAGATAAGAATTCATGGAGTAAATAGATTGGAAAATAATTTCTTCTATCTGCATTCAGACTCTATCAGTTCCTGCTAAGGTGGTGGATAACCTTTTTATCATGAGTTCCTTGGAGTTGTCTTGGGTCCTCGCATTGTTAATAATAGTTAACTCATCCATGGTTGATCATGGAACATTATTGCTGTTACTGTGTACAAAGGATGGTGGTATTTTGTATATTTATAATGGATGTACCAGTAAGGGCAATAAGCTATGGTACAAAAAACTCTGATCAGACCATAGATTTCTTGCTAAAGATTTTTGTGCTGCTTAGATGCCTCTCATTACTTGGAATGGTCATGCATTTTGGTTAACATTTTTTCTCCCAGGGATATTCTAATGTAGTGTGGCATGCTGGTTGCTTTTTACTAGCTTGAAAATGCCTCACAAGACTGGGTCATCCAGAGAAAAACATATTCTATGTTTCTGCTTGCATATGTTGACAAACTCACCCTCTGAAAGAATATATTTTAGCATCAGCAGTAAATGAAGATTAAAATGAAAAGTTAGCATCTTCCACGCAAGCCCACTTTTTGGCCGGGATGAATGAATGCAACTTGAGGTTGATTTTTCAGGAAATTCACTGTAGCAAAAGGTAATGTTGACCCCTAGTCATTGAGGACATTGACTAAAATTATAAAAAATGTAACATGTAGGTTCCATCTAGTCTGCTCTGAAGTAAGCCTCGTGGACAGTACAGTGGAAAGAGTTTGGAGTCATTTGATATAAATTTGAATTCAGGCTTTTCTCATTATTACCCAAGTGACCTTAGGCAAGACCCTTAACCTCTCTGGACCTCAGTTTCTTTCTCTGTAAAATGGCAGATAAGGACTTCATGAGCTCAAAGATTTCTTCTAGAGGGTCATTCTTTAGAGAAATTCTTAGGGTTTTACAAAGAATACCTTAGAGACTCATTGTGCTAGAAGGAGACCTCAAAGATCATTTAATCTAATTCCTTGCCTCCAGGCAGATGGCATTTAACCATTGAGGGACAGAAAAGATGTCATTCTATTTCATGATCTCCGGGGAAGGAAATTTCATAACCTCTGAAATAACCCATATAATAAGGAAATTTCTCCAGGTACAATTTAAGCCCATTCTCCCTTGTTCTGTTTTTAGTGGAGAATTTTAAAAACACTCATCACAATCTATATATTCAAACTATTTTGAAGTCATCCCTCAGCTTTATTTTTTTTCAGTCTTAATCCTTTAATTGTTTTCTTCCTAAGTTTTGTTGCTTACTCTAATTATTTTAATTTTCGTCCATCATAGGATCACAGATATAGATAGATTGGGAAGGGATCTCAGAGGTCACCTAATCTAATCCCCTCATTTTACCAATGTCACTGATCATCTTTGAAAATGAAGGACAAACAACAACAACTGAGAAGGAGATTGAGGTGTAGACTCCTTCCCAAGTTCTCTGTATTATTTTAAAGCAAGAACATCATCTTGTTCACAAATATGCCTCATCATTCTAAAGAGGTGTGCTTCTGCTAGGCATGGTAGCACACATCTGTCTTGCCCACTACTGAGGAGGCTAGGACTGGTGATTAGCTTGAGCTCTGGAATTCAGGGCTGTTGTAGTGCTAAATATGATGGAAGCCAAGGGAAAAGAGAGTTTTCAAATGGATGTGTTCCATGCTGTCAAATGCTACAGAGAAATCTAAGAACCGTATTGTCTTAGAATGGAAAAAAAAGATGACGGGATTACTGGTAATAAAGGAAATCTCTGTTGACTTTTAAGAGTAACATTTCAGCACAGGAATGAGGCAGAAACCACATTTCAGAAGACAATGATAAGAATAGGGTAGAGAAGATGTGATTAAATATTTTTGGCACTTTTTTCATTCCCTGTAGTTCTTAGGCTCATGTGTCTATATCATCTACCAAGGGCAAAAATAGGCAAATTTTTTCCAGCTAAAGACACCTCTTCTGACTCATAGTCTGTTCATATCTCTCTGAGTTGTTTGGCCATATTTCTGCCCTTTAGAAGCGATAGGATCAGTGGATGTGGGTAATCAAGGTCAATAAGAAACAAGGACTCTTCTGGGAAAAAGGAGATATTTTGAGTCATGCTCCAGGAGAGAAACTAAGAGTCTTTGCAGGATAGTCACATAACTTGTCAATTCCTATCATTTCAGTGGATTTTTTTGGATAGGGTTAGTAAACTGGTATAGCAGGGTATAATGTAGCATATGTAGTTTAATTAGATTTTAGCAAAGTATTTGATATAGTATCATGTTATTCTTGTGGAGAATTCTCCCTTCTTATTAATTTCCCTCTCATTTTCCCAGACACAGGTTTATAAATCCTACGTTCATCTTCAACTCTGAAATCTAATTGTTAGTACATTTATCTTGACGTTATGTCTAGATTTAAGCCTTTTGCAACTTCTACCCATATTCAAACAGTGATCAAGTCTTATAGTTTCTGCCTTTATAACATTGTTCATATAAGCCTCCTTCTCTCCCCTGACACTTGATTTAATCTGCTTTGGACCTTCATTACTTCCTGTCTGTACTATCTGCAATAGTCTTCTGGTTGGTCTCCTTCCCTCTAGTTTTCTCCATTCTAATTCATCCTTCACTCAGCTATTATCAAATTGCTCTTCCTAAAGCAAATGTCTGACCATGTCACTACTCTCCTCAATTTAAATGCCAATGATTCTCGATTCCTTCCAAAATCAAATGAGATTTCTCCAGTTTGACTTTCACAGCTCTTCCTCAGTGGGTTTTTTATCTTTCCAGGTTTCTTATATCTTACTCTGTACATACTCTTCGATTCAATGACACTGGTTTCTGTGGTCTTCCTCAAATAAGACGCTCCATCTCTCAAATGAGTGTTTCTACTGGCTCTTCCTCATCCTAGTTGCCGCTTGCTTTCCCTGGCTTCCTTAAGATCTTAACTAAATTTTGGCTTCTGCCTTGCCACTGACTGATGACTGATGACTAGAAAAGAGTGTGAATCTGATGATCCTGTGGAACTCTGCCTCACTAAAACCAAATTCCAAGTGGCAATGGGCGAATGAGCCCGACTCCAACATTGTGATGTCATTGGTTTTCTTTGAAAATGAAGGACAAGGAGGCAGCTTGGTGGCTCAGAGGATTGAGAGCCAGACCCAGAAGCCAGAGGTCTTAGGTTCAAATCTGGATTTGGACATGTCTTCACTGTGTGATCCTGGGCAAGTCACTTGACCCCCATTGCCTAGCCTTTACAGCTCTCCTGCCAATATATAATATTGATTCTAAGATGGAAGGTAAGTTTTTTAAAAAAGAAAGGAAATGAAGCACAAACAACAATAAAAACCCACCTTCTGTTAGAAACCTTTTTTTAGTCCTCGGAGGTTTTTCATGTCTTCTCTTTGAGTCCACTCTCAATTTATCTTTTATATATCTTGTTTGTAGTTGTTGATTGTGAGCTCTTTGAGAACAGAGACTTTTTGTTTTAGTCTTTCATTGTACCTGTAGGGCTTACTTAGCTCAGTGCCTAGCACTTAGTAGAAATTTAATAAATGCTAGTTGACCAATTGGAGAAGATAAAAAGATGTGGATCAGAGACTTATAGTTAGAAGGAGTTAGAACTGGAAGAAAGGGCTGGACTCCGAGATTAGCCGTTAATGGTTCAATGTTGGTTTGATGGTGGCAATAGAGTTCCCAAGAGATCTGTTCAAACAGACCAAAGCAACTGAGATGGTGATGAGCTGCATCATAGGGGATATCACGTGAAAGAAATTAGGATTCTTAACCCAGAAAAGAGAACACTCAGGAGAGGCATGCGTGATAGCTGATGTCAACATTTTAAAGGCTTTCTTCTAGAAGAGATTAGACTTGTTCTGAACCAGGAATTATGATGAAAGTTGCCAAAAGGCTAATTAATTTAGATTTTGATGTTAGGGATATGTATGCCAACATTCAGAGCTATCTGAGAGTGGAATGGGCTGCCTCGAGAGCAGAGGTTCTCCCCTCCTAGGAGATCTCCAAGTAGAGGCTGGACATTCACTGTTTGGTCTGATATGGAAGAGATTCCTCTCTGGTATGGACCAGGCTACACGGTCACTCTGGTCTCTTCCAACTAACAATCTGGCATTCTGTGAAGTGAGAGGTGGTTTTATAGGGCCAGTTTCAGAAGCGTGCAGATCCGGACCACGCATGGCAGGATGAAAGCACTCTACGGAAGTGTGACCAATGCTGGCAAGGTGATAATTTAGTTCAGATGGTTTTCCTTCCTAAAGCAGCTTTCGTTCGGGGCGATGGCCTGAGAACTGTGTTCCTTTCTTGCTTCCATGAAATGATTTTGTGGTCTCACTGAACAGAATTACTTTTCCCCTTTCTACTGTAGTCGCAGTGTACAATCAAATCAAGCGCACGTCTTAACTTTATTAGAGTATATGGGAATTCTATTATACAATGATGAGTAATGGAGAGAATGAAATGTCCCTGAGTTCTTTCCTTTTCTTTCTTTTTCTGACATGGGAACTCTGTGATTTGGGGTCACTTCAGCTTCCTCATCTGTGAAATGGGAGTGATAATACCTGTTCACGTGCTTCACAGGCTTTTTGTGAGATGAAGCCAAAAGCTTTGTATATCTCACCATGCTATGCAAATATCTATTATTGGGGTGCAGTTGGCCTGGAGTCAGGAAGACCTGAGTTCATATCTGGCCTCAGACACTTATTAGCTGTGTGACCCTAGGCAAGTCACTTAACCTATCTATCTATTTCCTCATTTGTAAAATGAGGAAAATAATAACACCTACCTCCCATTGTTGTTATGAGGATAAAATGAAACAATTCTAGAATGGTGCAGTGCCAGGTGCATAATAAATGCTATATAAATGTTAGTAATTATCATCACTACCAGGACTAGCACCACCACCACCACTGCTGCCACCACCGCCATCACCACTACCACCATCATTGTTGCTTTTGTTGATAATGTTATTTTTCATTCTAGATCCTAAACATAAAGTGATATAGTTATTTTTTTAGCCCTTATCCCCTTTCTTGGAACTGATACTAAGTATAGGTCCCAAGGCAGAAGAACAATATGGATTAGGCAATTGAGGTTAAGTGACTTGCCCAGGGTCACACAGCTAGGAAGTATCTGGGGCTAGATTCGAACCCATGACCTCCCATAGCCAGGCCTGGCTCTTTTGCCACTGAGTCATCTAGCTGCCCCATTATAGTTATTTTTTCCAATGTACCTTACTACCACTCTCCAGAATTGGCTACAACTTAGATTTGTGTTTGGCATGGAAGTACGTTATTGTCTTCAAATATTTGAAAGACTGTTATGAGGAAGATGGATTAGATTTGTTTTACTTAAAGCTGGAAGGCAGAAGCAAGAAAAGGGAAATGCAGTAACAGAGGCAGATCTGGGCTCGGTATAAAGAACTGCTAAAACTAAGGGCTGTCCAGAAATGGAAAGGTCTGCTTCAAGACAATGTGTTATTTCTCAACATGCAATTAATCAATGTATCAACAAGCTTTTATTAAGTACTTATTAAGATAAGCATTATTTTATTATTATTTATTAAAAATTCTGGGCAATCTACTAATCTCTGGGGACACAAATAAAAAAATGAAAACAATCCCTGCCCTCAGGAGCTGACATTCTATGAAAGAGACAACCTGTTCATTTATGGGTCTATCCAAAATACATACAAAGTAGATACGAGGTAAATTGTAGAAAAGTTTCAAGCAGGCTGAGATTTGTGAAGGGAACTCCTATTTTGCATTACACTGGATTTTGGGATTTGGAATTTGGGAATATGGCTTAAAATAGAGGAAAGATGGGTTCCCCAGTAGGGAACAAGAACTCCTAGCAAGAGGTCCTAAAACCTAGTTGAGCTCTCTTGATCTTTCTGCCATTGTAGTGCTGTTCTTCATGTCTTCTCTTCTTCTTCATGTCTTCTCATGAAACTTTCAGGATTAAGTGGTTCCTTGCAAAATAACAAAATAAGATCTTCCTATTCCTCAGTGGATTCACATGAAAAGTGGAAATAAAATCAAGGACAACTGGAAAAGGAGTCAGGATTAAGTGGTCCCTTGCAAAAAAAACCCCAAAATCAAAACAAGATCTTCCTGTTTCTCAGTGGATTCACATGAAAAGTGGAAATAAAATCAAGGATAACTGGAAAAGAAGTCACTGAAGGAAGGATCAAGCTGGGCTTTTAAAGAGCTGCATACATGAAGTATCTAGATTTAATCTTCACCAAGTTCAAATGCCTTACCATGGCATTCCTGAAATGAAGTAAGTACCTCCAGCCTTCCATTTTTGGAATCTGTTTGCTAAATATAGACATGGGGGAAAAAACCAACCATAAAACTAAACTTGTTAGTAAAGAAACAGATTTTGTCATTTTGTTTTGTGAATTGAATTCATAGGGTCAATGATGAATGGATATATCATCTCTTGTGTGTGTGTATGTATATATATACACACACAAATATATATATATATATATATAAATATATATATATATACTTAATTTTATTATTGTTCAGTCATTTCAGCCATGTCTGATTCTTCATTAACACTTTTTGACATTTTCTTGATTAAGGTACTGGAAAGTTTGCTATTTTCTTCTCCAGCTCATTTTATAGATGAAGAAATGGAGACATGCAGGGTTATATAACTTGTCCACATAACTAGTAAGCATTTGAGGCCAGATTCAGATTTGAATTAAAAAAGATGAGTCTTCCTCACGTTAGGCCTGACACTCTATCCACTTTATTACTTTATACATACACATATGTAAGTATATGTGTGTACATACACAATATGCATACATAAAACCTATTTGTCTAGAGCAAGGGCTCATAAATGAGGTCTGTTATGAACTTGTTTTAAAAGTATTTTTGAATTTCAATATAATATCCTTCCTTTGTAACTTTATGTATTTTATTTTATGTATTTAAAATATTATTCTGAGTTTTACCAGACTGCCAGAGGAGTTCATGACAACATCAAGGGTTAAGAACCCTTGGACTAAAATAATGCAAATCTGATCAATCAATCAACCCATTAATCAATAAATCTTTATTAAACTCCTGCTATGTCAAACATTATGTTAAGAGCTGAGAATAAAGTCTTTAAATTGAAATGGAAAAATAGAAGAAAAAACCATCTATGTTGATATTCTAAGCATACTATCAAGATTATAGAATCTCAGAATTTTAGAGTTGAAAGGGACCTCAGCAAGTCTCTAGTCCAACCCGTATTATGACTATTTACTGTAGAGGGGCACAAGACAGGAACAAGAGTAGCAGAAAGTCTAATCATTCATTGAAGACAATATTCAAGAAGACTGCCAACAGTAAAACTCATATCTTCAGATTAATGTATAGAAATGTATGAAATATGGATGATAAATTGGATGACATCTGCATACAAAGAAGCACATTTGACTTTACAGGTATTAGTACGGAGGAAAGGGATGGGATGGTGCAGAGAAGGGACTCATGAGTGAAAATGGCTCTGAAAGGACATCTTTTATTCAAATGGAATAGCCTATAAAGAAGAGAGTATGCTGTAATATTACATAATTGACAAAATACGGGGTGTTTTTTTTTTAAACTCTTACTTTCCATGTTAGAATCAATACTGTCTATTGGTTCCAAGGCAAGTTTCCAAGTTCACAAGGGCTAAGCAATGGTGGTTAAATGACATGCTCTGGTCACATAGCTAGGACGTGTCTGAGGTTGGATTTGAACCCAGAACCTGCCATCTGTAGACCTGGCTCTCAATTCACTGATTTGAAAGCACCCCCCAAATGCAGTTTTAAACTACTAAATCATAAAACTGAATGAATACTTTTGGGACTTTCTGTTTATTCATATGAGACAATGATGGAACTTCAGAAGAGAAATTTGCAAAGAGCATTTGGGTGAGTAGTATGGAGTTGCCATCTAAGTAGATTCCAGACCACATGTACAGAAGAAGGAATGAGATAGAGCCGTGAGGAGCATGCTGGGTTGCTGAATCAGGTACTAAAAGATCTTGAAATGCTACTCTACAGATAAATGTAAGGCTCTAAAAATTAACAACTTTTTGGCAAATGTATAACTGGTATTTCAGGTCTAGACGACACTGTCCAAAAGATATGGAGGCTTTAAAAGTGCTGAAAATTCAATATGAGTCAATGGTGTGATATGAGAGCCAAAAAAAAAAAAAAGAAAGAAAGTTAATGCTATCCTAAGCTACAGTTAGAGAGGAATGATGTGTAAGAGCATGGAACACTGCTACATTTTGCCCTGGTCCAAACTCATCTAGACCACATTAAATTTTGGGTGCCAAGAAAGTAACTGAGAAACCATTACAAATGGTGATTCCAATGGCAAGACTCTGCCATCCAAGGATCAGTTAGATAAACTTGAGATATTTAGAGGGCTTGGGTGAAAAGGAGAGCTTTCTTCAAGTGTTTGAAGAGTTGTCCTATGGAAGATGGATTTAGCTTGCTTCTTATTTTCAGAAAGTCAGACAAGGAGCAACAGGTACAAGTTTCAGAGACGAAGAGTTAGATTAGACATAAGGGAAAACTTCCTAACAATCATAATATTCTCAGAGAAAAATGGGCTACCTTGGAGGTCATGAAGTGTTACTCATCGACAGAAATATTTAGGCAAAGGCTGGATAATTGCAAGTCATGTTGTAGGTAGGATTTTTGGTTAGGTATAAATTTGACTAGATGGTTCCCTCTTGCTAGGAAATTCTGTGATTTTAGGATCCAAGATGTGGGATCCAATATGGTGTGATGTACACTGCTTTTGGAATCAGAAGAAATTTGCTCTGTTATTTAATTTCTCTGTGGCATTGCTTATCTTTCTAGGCCTCTTTTCCATTGCTATAAAACGACAGATAACCTTTAAGTCCTTTTTAAATATATTATCCACCTGCCCTCCCAACTAGAATTCTAGTTCAGTGTTCTTCTAGTTATATTTGAATGAAATAAATAATTTAATTTGTTATATAAATGAGAATAAATTTTTTTTTTTGGCAACAGGCTCAGATGTTATACTGAATAGAAAAAACCCAAGTTCTTAAAAAATAAGCTGTATTGCATGAAACAAAAAAAGTTACAAATCAGAATAAAACAAAGGAATGCCCATTTATTACATACCTATTTAGATAGCTATTAGCAAGTACAGCTTCTAAAACACCTAGTTAATCAACAGTGAGTAGTTCAGGCACCAGGAGAATTTGGTTCCATAAATCTATTTTGATGTTGATCATACTCTTTGAAGTTTAAGCACCAATGGGAAATTGCTTTCTTTAAAGCACAAGTACTCCAGAGAGTGGGTAAGAGGCAAAGTGACAGACTAGATGACGTGACATCGTACCCTTTCAATCTCAAAACAGATCTTTTCTTTATATTTTTTAAAATTTAAGGATTAATGTTTAGACTTTTAAAAAATGAGTTATCAGTTTTGATCTTTTCTGCATTCCTTGGAGTACCAAGAATTTCCCTTCCTCTAGTCTGTCGTGTACTCAGTGATAATTATTATTGCTCAATTAAAAGATATATGGGGAAAATGGCATGGTCTCCTATGATCTTGAACATATGTATCCCTGAGGCAGTGCATTAAATTCGAGAATGTTAAATATAATGCACAGGGATTTACTCACATAGCTGCTAATCTTTTTTCATTTCACTGACATTTTATATCTAAAGCAACAGTAAATTTATAATATTTTTTCTTTCTCTGTCTCTCTTAGTTTTAGTCCCACTTCTCCATATGCTTGCCTTCCATTCCTCTTTTTTCCATGAAGTTATTCCTATTGTATCCCTCACCTTAATTAATCATCCTCCCTTCACTTCCAACCAGTTTTCTAAGAAATGGTTGTATTTTTTCAAATATGTTACTTAAGTCAAAGGGCAGATGGATGCGATGGTAAAAACTCCAATGATTCCCATCCCAATTTTCTGCCTTCAGGAAACTTTTTTCTTAAGAGTTCCACCTTTACCTGGTTTGAATTACATCTGAGTCAAGGTTCTTAGCAGTAGGGAAACAGATCTCAAGTTGTTTTTGCAACTACACGTCACACTTAGCTCATATTGAACCAGATTTCCTAGCATTTCCCTAGCTGCAAATCAAAAGACTTTGGAATATGCACTTTTTTCTTTTGAGTTTTTAAAGAATTATTTACTAAGTTGCTGCTGAAAGTGTGTTACTTAGGCACTGGGGAATCTGCTTCATTCTATACCAATCTTCTTGAAAGTGAGTTGTAACCTACAGGACAGTCAGGCTGCAAGTGTGATTAAATCATGTGTAAATACCAGTAATCCTGTTTTCTTGGACTGCCAGGTCTGGTCCAATTTTGAAAGTCCATTGGGAGTTCCTTAGGTAAATACACAATCCTGAAGATCACTGCATAAAAAGAGAACTGTTATATTAAGCAGCATGCCATATTTAATTTTAATATTAGCCTATGAGATTAGCAGAGATGGAATTTACTTTAGGAAAGGGAATTGACAAAGGTCACCCGGGGGGAATATCTTTTTGATAGATTTTGCCGTTTCTACATAGGTTAGGCTTCTATATTTTTCCTCTTCTTCATTGTTGTCAAATAATGATTCTAAGGGATATTTGAGGACTGGATTATTGAAGATAGAGACATTGAAGGCTTTAGGAGTTGAACCTGGGAAGTGGGCTTTTTCTCCCTTCCCCCACTAAGTTCCTTTTAAAAATGTTTTATTCATTCTTTTATTTTTCACACCACAGTCAAACTTTCCACTGAACCCTCTTTTGTAACCAAGGGAAAAAAGTTAAGCAAAGCAAGCTGACATATCAACCATGTCTGACAACAGGAACAGGATTCCAAATCCAACTCCTCTCTGGTCATTGAATTCTATCTGAATTGTGTTGTCTTTTTGTCTTGCTTTCTTTTACAGTTAGGTAAATATTAGTGTGAATAATGAATTCCTGGAAGTGGTTGCATTTTTAAAATTCTCAATGCAAATTTCCTTTGGGCTAGAGCCAATTACTATATTTTACATAATGATAACTTTGAAGAGCCTGAGTTATAATACATGACACCACTTCAAAGGATTCATAATTTGTACTAATCAGAACCTGTCTACATTGTTGTAGTAATAGTATATATTTTTATTGGTTCTGTTTTCTTCATCCTATACTAGTTATTCGTACAAGTCTTCCTAAATTTATTGGAATTAGAGTCAATGTTTCTAATTATACAATAATATCCCATTATATTCCCTCATTCCCCAATAAATAGGTTACCATTTCATTGTCAACTTTTTATTATCATAAAATGTGCTGCTATGAATATTTTGGTCATATATATATATATATACTACCTTCTTTGTGTATATGTCCTTGTTGGAGACATAGACTCACTTTATGATAATGGTGGGTTACAAGATATCATCATTCAAGTCACATTTCTTACAAATTAAACTTGTTTTAGAATGACCAGTTCAATTCACAGGTCTACCAACAGTTTATTAGTTAGTGCACATTTATTAAGCACCTACTATGTGCTAGGCACTGTGCCAAGCCTTGAGGTTACAAAAAGAGACAAAAAGATAGTCCTTATCCCTGAGGAACTCATAGGCTATTAATGTGAATTATATAATTTTTAAAATTAATGATAAAAGACTATTAGATGAAAACCAGCAAACTATAGTGAACACAATGCTAGATTTGGAGTCAGAAGACTGAGATTCAAACCTTACTTAATCTACTTTTTGACCATGGGTTAGTCACTTAAGATTCAATTTCTTTATCTGTAAATTGGGAGTAATTATGTGAGTGCTACCTTTACCATGAGGCTGGTGTGAAGAAAATCCTCTGTCATTCCTCAAATGCTCTATAAGAGTGAGTTATTTGTTTATTATTTTATCTCTTTGGACCCTTCCTGACCTCCTTAGTCTTTTTTTTAATCTCTTGTGCCCTTGTTCTCTTGACTCTTTTGAATCTGTACATAGTGACAGTACCCAGATAGGATTTAATCAAATAAAGGCTGCAGATCTGGGAAGCTAGGTTGGCTAAGGCAGCCTCTTTTCCCTGCACCAGCTGATGATCAGATCATTTTATCATCACTATGATCGATCTTCTGTCTTACCAGGCACTGAAAATACAATTCCTATTACTGTAATGGCCATTACATTACATAAACATCTGGTGTGACTTATCTCCTCCTGGTGACTTCAGGCCCCGAGTAGGCTCTGTGATCTAGCCAATCTGCTCTGTGTTGATTCACGCCTATCGGAATAAAACCTCAGGGGTTCACATGCCTACTTTTAAATGGTCTCCTGAGCTTGTTAAGTCAGTATCAGTAATAGGCAAAGCTTGAACAGTAGGCTTCTACATAGTTTAACTTTATTATGACCTGGAACCACTGTGTTCACAATCCCATGTTAGGATCTGAAAGCAGCTTTGAGCTACTATTAACACAAAGGGTTTAAATGCACTAAAGAACTTGAGGAGAATCAGGGTACCTGTGTTCCAGTCCTGTTATGCTAATCACCTCAGGAAGACAGTCATAATTGTGAAAGCAGTGAGCATGCTTATCTCTCACCTTTGTTATCTTATACTTGAGTGCATCAGTCATCTTGTCTTTTGTCTTACCACTGGACTTTGATGACTCTAGAAGAGAGTGTGAGGCTGACGACTTTATACAACTCTGTCTCTCTTAAATTTAAATCATGTCATTGGTCCTCTTTAAAAATGAAGGATGAATAGCAATAGCTAATCTGTCCAGAATAAATGGTACCATTTGTGTTCCTCCTTTCCTCCATTCCTGACCTGCTTCTAGCAAATGGTCCAGATACCTTTTCCTGAAATGGAGAACATAAAGATTTCCATGAATTTCTGATACAACTCTGGAAGTATGATACTTATCTAAAACCTGAGACTAACATATCATATCATAGTTATCACTAATGGTTTCTATTCTCCAATAACATAATCTACTCTAGATTCCCACAGCCTTCTAAGATTGTATAGATAGACATTTACCTTTTTTAGCAGACTTTACATTCACCACCTCTTCTGGCCCTCATTCAGACACGAGTATCTGAAGGGAAACACTTACCAATAAGTGTGGGATCTCTAGGTTCTCCGAATTCTAAAATCTCTCTTCAGCATCCTTCCTTTAGTCAGACCTTGACTGGCAGTCCCCTGCTATAGACTTACCCTGTAAGCTCCTTATTCACAGGATTATAAATTCAAATCTATATTGGGCCTTAGAGATCATCAAGTCCAGATGACGAAAAAGAGGTGCTGAGATTTGAAGGGACTTGCCCAAGGTCATACCTGAGGGGAGTGATAGAGCTGAGATTTGAAACAAGGTCCAACTGTCTTCTTCAAATTCTAGGAAATCTTCTGACAATTTGTTAAAGCCAAATTGTTTTAATGGCATCAACACCTCATACTGATTTCTATAGGTGGGTATGGTTTCTTTCCTGAGAACTTTCCTTCCTGTGTTCTTGAGATAATGAGTAGAAGGCTTCTCTAGGAAGGCACCAGAGCAAACATTCACAATACAGTTTCCAGCACTGTGAACTGGATAATAATTGCAATCATGTAGAATGCAATCTCCTAGAAAGCAGAGATTATTCTATTTTTATCTTTGTATCTTAGCACAATGTCTTGTATGTATTGGTTGTTTTTTCAGTCATATCCACCTCTTTGTGACTCCATTTGGGGGTTTCTTGGCAAAGATACTGGAATGGTTTGACATTTCCTTCTCCAATTCATTTTATAAATGAGGAACTGAGGCAAACTGGATTATAAGTGACTTGCCCAAGTTGACAAAGATAATAAGTATTTGAGGCCAGATTTTTCAGGGGGATGAGTTTCTGACTTTAGGCCCAGCACTCTATCTACTGTATCATCTAACTGCCCATGTACATATTAGGTGCTTAATATATGTTTATTGAACTGAACTGAATATTGAAAAATGAATGATGACTTCAAAGATTTTGACAATTGGACTTGCTAAAAAAAATCACGGGAAATATCTTTACCAGTTATGTATATGCCACAATGAGATCCAATGTCTATCTTGCCTTCCCAGCCTTTCAAGGCATCTTGCCATTGGCCCTCTAAATAGGCTACAATGCCAAAGTTTTAACGTCATGTGAGAAATCAAGATTACTTAATGGTAGTTGATATGAACTGCTCTGTTTGTTCCCGGGCTTCCTTCCAATGGACTTTGAATGGCCTGCTCTCTTAACTTGGACCTTATTATTGCAAAAGCTGAACTCTACATTCTTGAATTTGCGAACAGAGTGTCAGGGAGGCCTTCCTTCTCAACCTTCTCAATCCCAGGCAGAGCAGAGGTTGCTATATCTGAACTGATTAGTGGGTTGTGCAGCATATACATTTCCTGTATCCTGAAGACCTTGTTGACAAGGGCTCTCTCGCTGCCTCTGTGTCGTGGACAACATTTACACCAGAAGCTGTCCTTTTCATTTTTGTGACGTGTAGTGATTTAGTCTCAGGAGTGAGTGTTTTGTTTTTGACCATCAAATGTTGTTCAAGCTAGAAATGTCATTTGAGAGCTTCATGATATACCACAATGCCATAACTTGTCATCTAGGTTGTCGCTAACATTGCAGTGCCTAGATGGATGGAGCAGTCATTGAATATAAGCAACAAGCTGACAGTGCTGGAGTTTTGAACAAATCAGGCCAAGGAAAATATTGTTCAAGGTCTGAAAACTCCACATATTGCTAATGAGTAAATCAACATCTGAGTTGTTGTAAGAGTTGTACGAACCTCACTAGGCGTCTTGGTGTGTCTTGGCGTGTCCACTGACCTGGATCCTGTTGGGAAAGTTTTTTTGTTGTTGTTGTTGTTGGGAAAGTTTTCCTCAGGGTAGTAACTCTGGGAATTGATGTCATATAGTAGTGCAGAAAGAGTCTTGGACTTTGAAACAGAAAACTTGAGCTCAACTTCTTAATGATACCGAATTAACTCTGTGACGCTGAACAGACCATTTTATCTCTAGGGGATTTCTAATTCATTGTTCATAAAACTGAAACCTTAACTTTCCTACAAACTCTTTGTGATTGTTGTGAGAAGTAGGCTTTGCAAACTTTAGAGAGTTAAATTATGATGAATTGTTGTTATTATTTTTGGTGCACTCTTACTATCTGAGGAGAAGCTAATTCCATTTCTTTAGTGACTGGTCCTTTCTTTTTTTCATGTTCTGAATTCTGTTCCCTTACAGAGTTTCTTCTTTGCTATCATAGAAAGTGGAGTTCTTGTAGGGATCCACTTGTCTGGGTATCTATACAATCCTATGGGGATCTGGGAGTGGCTCTTGAGTGGTAATGTTACTGGAGGGTAGAAACTGCTGCTGCTAACTGCTTGCTATAAAATACTTTAATCTTATATTCATGTATAAGTATCACTTCTGAAGTGCCATTCATGTTCACCACTAAAAGAAAGAAACTTCTTATACAATCTACTCAGCAGGTAATAAATAGCTTGCATTCGAAATATAAATTGTGGAAGAATGACTGATATTGATGAAAAAGTGATATTTTAAAAATATATTTTATTTTCCCCAATTACATGTAATAATAATTTTCAACCTACATTTTCCAAACTTATAAGATCCAAGTTGTCTTTCTCCCTCCCCTTCTTCCTTCCTTCCTGAGATGTTAAACAATTTGTTCTTAGTTATACATGTATTATCACACAAAACATACTTCCATATTGGTCATTATTATAAGAGAATACTCATATAAAACCCAAACCTCCAAATAAAAACACGAATTAACTAAAGTGAAAAATAATATGCTCTGGTATGCATTCTGACTCCAATAGTTCTTTCATAAGTCATTCAGAATTGAGCTGGATCATTATATTGCTGAGAATAGCTAAGCCTTTCAGTTTATCATTGTACAATATTTCTGTTACTGTGTACAATGTCCTGAATCTGCTAATTTCACACTGCATCAGTTGATGTGGATCTTTCCAACTTTTTCTAAAGTTGTTCTACTCATTATTTCTTACAGCACAATAATATTCTGTCACCATCATGTACCATAATTTGTTTAGTAATTCCTTAGTTGTTAAGACATCCCTTCAATTTCCAATTCTTTGCCACCACAAAGAGAGCTACTATAAATATTTTTGTCCAAGTAGGTCCTTTCCCCTGAAAAAGCATGATGTTAATAACCTCATGAATTTATCAAATGTCTTGGCTTTTCTATGGGTTGCAAATTCCCTGGGTCAAGCAATAATACTCATGTGATTTCATTTTGTTTAAGTGGTTATTTGCATTGTTTCTACTGACAGTAGACAGACTTGGAATGTCTCATCTTGACCAGATACAACCTAATTCAAATGGTTTCCCAACCTTCAATTTCTTCTTTCTCAGTTCAATGATAGATTTTGTGTCATAAACATATCACATTGCTCTCTTTTATTTTTTAATTTTATATTTAATAATGTTTAGTATTTTGAGAAAACATGCAAATGTGTTGCTTCAGTGACTATTAGAAATATCACAGCTGCTGATGGTATGGAGAAGGCAAATATCTTAAGGATCATTCAAGCCCATGATGAAATAGGACCAGGACTACCCAAGCACGAATGAAATAAAATAAAAAATGAAAAACAATGCCAAGAACTGACAAATTATTGCAGAAAAACAGTCTAATTAATTCCCAGAAAATAAGCCAATGCCCTCAGAGGGACCTGGGCGATGAAAGGGTGGTTGCTGATTTCTCTTTATTATAGTGTAGATTTACTGAAGTTGAAAGAACAAGAAGACCAGTAAGAAAACAGGTATTAGCTGTCATGATGAAGAAACCATTTGTCATGGTCAAGACCACATAGATATTATAGTACTAATAATTGGAAAAAATGTTATTTTTATGAGTGAAATTATTTTTCATTAAATACATATAATACTAAACATCAAATGTATTATGGGATAATATATTTAATAATATTGTATATAATATACACAAATAGTATAAACAAATTTTATTCATAATAATATATAACATCATAAATAATATTAAATAGCATAAAATAAAAAACAAAGTCAGAAGAAGTCTAGGTGAGTCTATAAGATCTGGGCCTCTATAAGACATCCATTCCAAAAAATGTTTGAGAGATTTAACATTTTCTAGTGAGGCCTGGAAATTTTGTCCCCAGAGAGAGAATAGACTCTTTTAAATTTATTTATATATTGAAAAGTAGAAGTATAAAAGGAATTACAAAAAATTCCAAAATCGAAAATGGAATACAAACTGATATGCCACAAAAAATGAAAAGTTAAAAAATTTACCTAAAATATACCTGAAAGTGTTCCAGTGGCCTGGGAATTCACCTAATTTAATCCCTTTGAAAATTTAAAATATATAATCGGTGTTAGATTGGAAAAATGGAGCCCTTATTGAAAACATGCTTGACATCCAAAATGTTGTGTGATTTCATGATAATGATTTAAAGAATGTGTCACAAATCCTCAGTGCCAAATTCTGCAAAATAATTGATTATAGCAAAAGGAGTACCTAGCACATATTTTTAAAAAACCCTTTTAAAAATATGAAAATTTTTATGCCAATAAGTTTAATGATTTTATTTTGTCCTAGTTAATTTACAAAGAAATTTATGTGATATGGAAGAATTGAGGACTCTTACTATCACATACAGTCAGGACCCATTGGTTACTTCTGTTTATTATCCTTGAACTTCTGATTGTATCAGGAGAAAAGCATAATTTTTCTATATTAGAATATCAGGAATTGATTTAACTAACATCAGGTTTCTAATTGTGGCCTAAAGTGGCTATTCTAAGAAGTGGTCTTATGGTCCAGGATGAAAGACATAGTCAAATGCTTGACAGAATATTATTGCTTATCTTTCAAGATCTAGTTTTTTTTTTTTTTTCTTAAAAAAAGATTTTTTTAATGTAAGAAGAATCTGTAAAAATCAAGTCATCTCTATCTCTAAAGCAAGGTTCTTAACTTGGGGAGTATGGACCTTTTTGATATTTTGATAACTGTTTCAATATAATTGG
>NC_058133.1:419970698-420078709 GCF_016433145.1 Gracilinanus agilis | reverse complement strand
CTACCTACCTACCTACCTACCTACCTACCTACCTACCTATCTATCTATCCATTTATTCACCCATCTCTGTCTCTCTCTGTCTCTCTTTCTTTCTCTTTCTGCCAATCCAATTTCACTCAGCTGTCAAAGTGGGGAGATTTCAATCAACACTTTTCTGTGTCCTTAATGATTCCAACTGTAACTCTCCCAAGAGGTTGGACTAGGGGAATTGGTACACATAACTTTCAATATTCCTTCCTTATAGCACTGGAAATTTCCAGAGTATATTCTATAGGTTCCCAAGTATATTCTACATATCTAATAATATTCGTGCCTTGGTTCCTCACTATTTTACTCTTTTGAAAAAATAGTCGTGTTAATTGCTGTGTTCTCATACTTTCTGAAAGTGCTATCATGTAAATATTGCATAAAATGGACAATTGTTAACTATTCAGAGATGCTGAATGGGAGACAGGCAGTAGAAATTTAAGGTTAGGAATGGAGAATCTTGAACCATAGATCTGATCGGACTTTGAGTTGTTATCAGCTGACTGGAAATATCAGAGACCACATAAGATAATATTATATTGGTGACATCACTTTAGGGAAGAGCCTAATTCCCTCCTTTCTTCTATAGATTATTGCTATTTTTCCTTTCAGAACTGGTCCTCTGAGAGGCAATAAGAGCACAAATTAAGGAACTGCTAAAGTAATAAGCACATTGATTTTTGAAAACTTTTAAAGGTCTACTTAATTTTTTTTGAGAAGGATAAGTTAGGACACGTTATTTATTATTGTATGTTTTTACCTCCCATTCCTACAAAAATAGAATTTATTTTGGAAAAAGGCTAAGAAATACAAAATAAATATTAATCCATTTATAAGAATACATTAAGTACTTATTATGTGTTGAACACTAGGAGTAAAAATGGCAAAAATGAAACAGCCTTTGCCCTTAAGAAGTTTATATTTTGATGAGGGAGTCAACGTTTACACATATGAACACAAACTGAATAAATATAAGGGAATTTTCTCAGAGGATGTAATATGACAGATTCTATACATCACAGGGACTTACATTCAGAGCTAGAAAAGTAACCTATATCTCCAGTGTTTTAAAATAAAAAACAAATGTGGGGGCATGTTTTTAACAATATATATAGAATCTGTAAAATTTCACTGGAAAATAAAACTATTTAAGTTTGAAAATAAAAATACACATAAAAACACATAAAAAAGACCATTTCAAAACAGTTGACAAAGGTGACCTAATTTTCAGAATACCCAAAATGTCTTTGTTTAGGGATGACAACTCAACTATGACAGAGATACAGTGAAATTCCAGTGTAGCAATCCAGAGGGAAAGGAGTAAAAGTGGTTATGCCTTGTTGAAAATAAATGGTATTTAAGGATTTCTTTCCTTTATTACTTACAGTGAAGCTAGAAAAAAAGGAAAAGAGAAAAAAAAACCCCAGAAGCAGTTGCCAGAAATGGAATGAACGAAATGGAAGTATAATAATCATTATGGTACAATGATCTGGTTAGTTTATGCCAATATTTTGACTACAAAAATTAATTTTTAGTAATATGTCATTTTAAAATTTGGTGCCTTGGAAGAATAGTTACTGGGTGATGCCTGGAACTAATTAATTCATGGTTGATTGTTTTTACTGTCCCAAATTATTTCATTTGTCCTGGCTGACCACAGGATCAAACCCAATAAAGATGACTGTGTTAAGAGAAAAACTGAACTTCTAATTTAAAGATGCTTAATTTGGTGTACTAGCTCTATTCAGAGTAGGGCAATGCCTACTTGACCAGCTTTCAGGCACTTGTTAAGGACATCTAAGTACTCTTAAAAGTCTTGTTATTGCCTCAGAGTGTTTGAAGTGTTAGAAATATAATGTAGTTGAATTGTTCTCACAAATTATTTACTTATTCCTCTTACCTTTGTCTCTGTCAGGAAAGAAGAGAGAGTTTTCCCAACTGTTCCCTTTCTATCCTAGCAGAAGAAATCTCTTGCAGCATAGAACCCAGGGGAAATTCTTTTAGTTTTGCTAATTTAGGGTCTTCCACTCTAATTGTTTTCTACTTATTACATCTCTTACAAAGTTGTTAATACTGTCCAGGCAGTTACATTATAAAGGAACCCACAAAATGAAGAAAGCTCCTCTCTTCTGTAGTTTAATACATTCTTTGACTAGCAATAGCTGAAGGAGTTCTTTCTGACATCTTTGTCTGGTGGCTGAGAACTTAACCCTAAGAATATAAGACTGGGCACTATCTCCAGCACTTCACTAACTAGCTCTATAGGTTTTCATTTTATCTTACCCAAACTTGGCCTTTATGTCCCATTTGTAGCCTTTCTTGTCACCATTTCCAAGCCATGTTGTTTGCAGCATCCCATTATGTACTGTCTGCCATCACAACTAGTGTTTATATTTACTTTAGCTCTCTATTAGAAAGTAAACTCTTGGAGGGCAGGAACTGTTTAGTTTGCTTGTATTTGTATTCCTGATACTTCACAAAGTATCTGGTATATTTGATAATTTGTTGTCTTTATTTTTTGCTGAGTCTGTAAACTACATACACCTCCCTTTGTCAAATCACAAAGTATTTCTTAAATAACCACGAAGGTCTTTGGTTTCTTTGGATCTTATTATATCCCCATCTGTAAAATGAAGGGGCTTGATTCTATAACTCATCTATATATATGAGCTTGCAGAATCTCCTGCCTATCTCTTGCTCTTTCTCAGTTTCTCTCATTGTTTGGAATCAGTGGCATAGTATAATGGTTAAAGTGATGGAATTGGAGTCAGGAAGATTTGGGTTTAAAGTCTATCTCTGATAGTAGCTCTATTATGAAAGCAAGATACTTTTTGACCCTCAGTTTCCTCGTCTGTAAAATGGGTAAAAGAATCCCTGTACTATTTCCCTCGTGGGGGTGGGGGTGGTACATAATGGATACAAAGTACTTTATACTTATCAGTTACAGCATTTAACCCTGATTAAATGGAAGAAGGTCAAAACATTCAGTTCACTTGACTCAATATAATTCATCTCTTGAATATATTGTGACCTGGAAATATTTGTCCTTCCACTGGTACAACATTAAATCTGCCCAGGGTCAGTGGAACACACTGACCTTTCAGTCCCCATTCTTTCACATCTCATGTGGTTTCAATAAATTCTTTTGTTAGGTAAAGTTTCTCTCCTTACCCCAACAATGTGTAGGCGAGTGAAGAAAAACTATTTTGACCACATAATATATTGTAATTGGAAACTTCTTTTTTCCATGTAGATATAGTTACAAAATATGACAATGATACCAGAAGACAATACAAAATAATTTTAAAAGAAAAAAGAAAAGGCCTTGGCTATAAGACTGTGGTTTCAAGATTATAAATGACAGCATTGCTTTTACAAACTTATCCCTGTGGATGAAATATAAATGGAAAATAATTCCTAGATCTCTTTGTACTGTGGTAGAGCAAAATGTAACACATTTAGAATGTTCAAATAAATATCAGCGGAAATGTCAAGTGATAGGTGCTTGTTTTTAAAATTTTAATTGGTCATAACCATCAGCTTTTTATGTTAAGTATAGAAATATTTTCAGAAAACTTTTCCCTGGTTTTATCATAGTAACTTTGGGATAAGACCCAGAAGGTTTTGAAATCATATAGAAGAAAATATATTTTTGGAGAAAAATGTTAACAGCTATTAACATTTTTTTCTATTTTTTGATTTCTACCTGACACTCAAAATAAAAAGAGAATGGAGGTGAAAAGAGGAAGAGAATTTTAATTTAGTTGAGAGTATTTTTGAAGTATATTTATACACACACATTCTCTCTCTCTCTCTCTCTCTCTCTCTCTCTCTCTCTCTCTCTCTCTCATACACACACACACACACACGCACATACTCTTATGAATGTACACCTTATCTAATCTAAAATATAACTCCAATATCAAACAGATTAACAATAGAGCCCCTTTCTTTTTCTAAAGAATGTTTATCTCGCCTGGTATCCTCTTTGCTGTTAAGGTATTCTCATGTAGCTATCAAAGCAAGCTATAATTGTATTTTTCTTTAGGTCTTAAATATAAATCTGCCTATAATGTTGTACATGAATATTCATGTTTATGAATGAATACCACAGGAAGAGTTAAGACAAATGCAAAAATGTTTTTTTTTAATAACTCCTAGTAACCAAAGGAGTTTTCTTTAGATTTATAGGACTTAGACCTGGATGAGACCCTAGAGGTCATGGCTATCATGAGAGAGAGACAGGAGAGATAGCACGTGTCAGACAAGTCAGAACATCAGCACCACCTCAACAACTATCTCTTCTCCAACCCTGATGGAGACAGCTCAGGACTCTGAACATAGGAGCCTTAGGAATAGCAGTGCCTCCCAAACCAGTCCTTGTAACCATAATTGAAGGAATAAATTATTGTAGAGAAAGGGTCCATTCCCATCCCTCCATCCCCATTAGAAGCACAGCAACAGCTATTAACCTAACCAACTGCGGACAATAGGCAGATAAGTACAAGAGCCCTAGGAATGGCAGTACCCCTCAATACCACCAATCCTGCTTCTAGCAGAGCCTTTATTAGCCATCATCCAGGGAAGCAACTCGTATGAAAAAAGGGGCCAGCTTTCTTTACTAGTTGCTCCTTACTGGGCAGGCAAACTAAGCTACCTGAATCGGCAAGATCCCTGAGAGAGATAAGTAGTGCCTGGCAAATGGAACCACCATTTCCATCTTGACCACCATTTTCCTTCAGACCCTGATGGAGACAGTCCAAGACTTTGAGTGAAAGAGCTTGGGAATGTAGACTGGCAAGTGCTGATATCAGTTACAGAAGACCCAGAAAAGAAAGTCATTGCTATGAAAGTCCTGTTAAATGCCTTGTCAAATGGTTCACCAACAGGAACTGATGTGAATTTAACAGTGGAAATGACATTAAAAAAGTGACATTATCATCTGTTTTGCCTAAGCACCAGGGAATGTTTCCATCTAACTAGGCAACTGAAACCTTCCCTATGCATTATTTCCCGATTAGAATATGATATCCTTGGGAGCAGGGAATATCTTATATTTCTATTTGTATCCCCATTGTCTACCGCTCTGCTTTGAACATAGTAAGTACTTAATAGATGACTATTCATTCATTCATTCATTTATTCATTCTATCCCCTTTCACTTTGTTGATGAAATAACTCGTCAAGTGGCTTATTCTAGATCATCCAAGTACTAGATAATGAGCTAAGATTCCAACCTAGATGTCTAGGTTTTCAAACTAGCCTTCTAATTTCAGATCTAGTGCTCAAGACAGTGTATCCCACTTATAAGAGCTGAAGTTATTCCTTGAAAATGGTCATTTATGGATAATAACTGGAGGCTTTTCCAAGGTAGAGATCTATATTATCCATCTGGCAAAAATAAAGTTTGCTCCTGCCACCAGGGTCCTGCTTGCTATCTTTTAAGGGTCCTATCCCTGTCTTTTAGTCAATAAATCAAATACTTGCCATCAGCATGAACAATCTTTTCTTGAGGACTTTAGAAATATAGGATACTGTAGGTTCTAGAGAGAGAGAGAGAGAGAGATGTATAAAATTGTGTCCTTCTCTCTAAAGAAATTAATGATCTAGGTGAGGAGGACATATACAAATGAAGAAAAATTATAAAGCTATCACCAGGTAGTATATGTTTAGGTTCTTGAGCAAAGAAACTCAGAATTCTTTATTTTATATACTTGGCTCAAATCATTAATTGCACAGTCTGAATTTTTATTTGCCCTCCATGGTTGATTGACTTCAGTATTACACATACACACCCAACATGAGAGGATGTGTCTGGAGGGTTATAGTGTTGGTGATGGCTACCCATGGCTTTAGATAAAGCATCTTGTGACATAGGGCCCCTCTACCAATCTCCTTAAGTGCTCTAATAGATTGTTCCATTCAGACTATTCAGTTTTATTTAGTCTGACAAACATGAAATACCTTTTAGACCTCCAACTTGGGGAAATTTTTATTGAAAACTTAACTTTAAATGCTAAATATTAATATATTTCACAGGAGCTAAATGGAAAGAGTTCCAGAGCATCTTTTGCCAAAGTTTTTCTGGATCTACGGAACCTTAACCAGCAAAGGGGTAAACAGAAACTGGTCCTATGGCACTGATGTATAAAGATAGGTGTCATGCTCTCATGTTTCTTTTCCAGGGGAATTGCTCCCCTTACTTCTGGTCTCATGATTCTCTGGAGATGCAGAATGCAAATATCTCTGTAAAACTCTCAAAAAAAAAACACCCTTCCTTGCTACCCACGTCTGTGATTTCTATTGCCACCCTTACAAACAAATCTTCCATATTATATGTATGCCAGGACAGGAATTTATACTGGACCAGTAGGAGACAGCAATTCAAATAGAGTCTGAGAGATAAACCAAGAAGAAAATAAACCAGCCAGGAAAGGCAGACTGTATAAGGTACAGACTTTTGGAGTCTTAAAGATAGCTACACCTATGGAAACTTGGAGGATTCCATAAAGCGAGAAAAAGACTTTAGTAACCAGTAGCTGTGAAGTTACCTTTTCGCCATATGTACTTTCTAAGTGTGCAAGAGGAGATGCTTTATATTACTCAGGATAATACCACTTTAATATATACTCTTTCTAAAAGTTTCTTTTATATATGCTCTCTAAGACTTTCTAAAAGATTTTCTTTCTAAAACTATCTAAAAACCTGATTGGCTAACAATCAATGTAGAATGCACTAGACAGGGGATCAGGGGTGATCATACTAGAAAACCCAGCCTATCAGGATTACCCTTCGAACTCTAAGAGGAGAAGTAGTCTCTTCCTTTTGGAAACCTATTCTGTTAGTCCAGTGAAAATTGGAAGAGCGAGCCCTGAGGGGGTGCTCAAAATAGGAAAAAATAGTATAGAAATAGGAAGACTCAAGAAGCTAAAAAGTTGACAGCCAGTTCTTGTAAGTGATATTTCTTTCTCATTCCTGGAGGAATTCAGAATAATAATTGCTTTTAAACCTATGGAATTCATGTGCTTCTAAAGGGGGGTGGGGAAATCACCTTCCTTCTTGAGTGGATTTAGAAATCAGTAGGCACACAGGAAAGGAGCTAAGGACTCTGCCACCCTTCCAGGAGCCCTTGATGGCTCAGACAATCCCAGCAAGTGCTCTTTGAGAGACACAGAGGGAAAAAAGAAGTTAGGATAAATTTAGTTTTCTTTTGAAGTTAATAACCTTCTAAAAGGGCTTTTGGTAAAACAGAGAGACACCTTAACAACATTTAACATTTCCCTCCTTTCAAATAGGTTTCTTTCCCTCTCAGATGATAAAATCTGAGGAATTCTTCATCTTTAGAAGTAGCAGGTCTGTGAGAGTCATGGTATCAGCTGATCATGGGGTTATCCTTGCCAAGCTGGCACCCTGTGGAGGGAGAGGGAGGTGAAACATCATTTCTAATTCTTGTTGCTCCTCTCCTCTTCACTTGTTATGTCTCATGCAAAGTAAAGGAAATCATTTGCTCTCCTAGATTTCTTTTTTACTCATCCTAGACAGAAAGGGAACCAACAGAAACATTTAAAAAATAATTCCTCTCTAGGAGTCAGAACATCCTTTTTGAATTAGTTTTGTCTCTTGCCTCAAAGGGGAAATCTAGGAATAAAAGTGAAAGACTTTAATCTATAACATTCTGTACCTTCTACTAACCATGACTAACTCAGAAAGAGGAACCATTCACACACACACACACACACACACACACACACACACACACACACACACACACACACACACAATCTAAAACTCTCCATGCAGATTTTTGATTGAATCTGAAAACACTATGCAACATTTGTATTCTCAAATGTATCAAGCATACCTGGGGTTCTGTTGATGCCATTGAAGAGGAGTCATAGACACTTAAAGATACCAGAAATAAATGACCACAAAAATGTTTAATTATTCTTATTAGACAGAATATAAACTCTTAGAAGAGGTAGCTAAGTGACTCAGTGAGTCTGGAGGTCACACTATATGGAGGCTGAGTTCAAATCTGGCCTTAGACACTTACTAGCTGTACGATCTTGAGCAAATTATTTAACCTCTGTTTGCCTTAATCCACTGGAGAAGGAAATGACAAACCATACCAGTATCTTTGCTAAAAAAACTCCATGGACAGTATTGGTATATATACTTTGGCCCATGGGGTTCACAAGAGTTGGATGTAACTGAATGAACAACTACAAAGCTTTTGGAAGGTAGATACCATATCTAATATGTTTGGGTAGAATCTCTTTAGATCCCCAGAATACATAGAAATGTTGAGCTGGTATCCTATACATTTTTGTTGTTTGCCTAATCTAGTAAAAATATACTTGAATTTGAGTCAGAAAACATGGGTTCAAATCCAAGCTAGGATTTTTCCAAGCTCTTTGACCATGAAAAATTCACAACTTCCCTGAGCCCTAGAGAATAGGATAAGAATAATAGCAATAAATATCAATTATTATATTTTTTGTTATTAGTATCATTTAGGAAAGAAGAACATACATCTCAAGATGATGTATAAGTATGAACTGATGTTATTATGTAAGATTTATTCATTGCTTATTTGTGTATGAAATTTGGTGAGGTGTTAAAAAGTTTATATTTTAAAGTTACTTTCCAAAAAAGACAATATCACTGAAAAGGTGCATTGATTTCAGCATGCATAGATGTAAAGAATAAACATTAACAATGGGTTGTGTTTTTATTTTTCTATTGTTTTGCTGTTTTGTAGCTCTGAATAGGATTTTATTATTTTTATGCTGTGGTAAATTACTATTCAGTGAAACTAAGACTTCTTAGAATATGATTTAAGAATGTAAGCTACTTAGGGGTAAGGACTGTTTTCTTTTTATATTCCCAAGTTCCAGGAGAGTGCTTGTAGCATATTCAGTCATTTTTCAGTCTTGTCTGACTTATCATGACCCCATTTGGTTTTCTTGGCAAAGATACTGGATTCATTTCTGTCTCCAGCTCATTTTACAAGTAAGGAAAATTTAAGCAAACAGGGTTAAGTGACTTGGCTAGGGTCACACAGCTAGTAAGTGTCTGGGGCTGAATTTGAACTCCTGTAGATGAGTCTTCCTGACTCAAGGTCTGGTCCTCCACGCACGATAGTGCCATCTAGTAGCATTGTAGAAGCACCTCTGTAGTGTTGTAGGAGCTTAATAATGATTGTTGATTGTTTGCATTATTTGTACTGCTTAATCAGTGGAAAGCTCTGCCAAGAAGGGCCTCACAGTAGGGGAACTTCTAGAATAAAAAACACACCTCCATTTATAACAATGTAGTATTATTTTCACAAGCTTTCTCCTCTAAGAATCTGAAAGGCTAATGGTGAAAAGTATAAGCTAGATATTCTTGAAGGCATGAAGTTTTTTCTATTCCAGAGAGAAACCAATATTTGAACATAGGTTAAAAAGGACTCATAAAACCTTATTCATTTCTCACAATCAAAGTCATAAGGATTTCCCTTGTGTCTCTTTCTGTAGAGATTTAAATTCATCTTTCTGATCATGCATTATCAGGCTGGCTGATTTCTTTTCTTTCCCAGCCCCATTATCCACCAGTCTAAAATGCAGTTCCAAGTCTCATGATTTTTCTCCTATGTATTGGTTCCCTCAGGGAGTCCATCCCCAATATGATTTTGCCATTGTTACTTGGCTGTTGATGCCAATTTTAAAAAACCCAGACCAAACCTGAAAACAAAACAAAGAATCAAAAACCTTAGAGTTTGAAAGGATCTCAGAATGAATCTAGTCCAACCTCTTCCTGACCAAAATTCCTGTTAAGTATTGATTCTAAGACGGAAGAATGATAAGGGCTAGGCATTTGCGGTTAAATGACTTGCCCAAGGTCACATAACTAGGAAGCTTGCCTCTCTCTGAGACTAGATTTGAACCTAGGTCCTCTTGACTCTAGACTCAGTTCTTTATCCACTGTGCTATCTAATCAACTCTAGCCTTTTTATGTATCCTGTTGTATGTTTGAATATCTATAACTGTTAGAGATATTGACTCATGTCTAGGGCTTTTAACCTTTTTTTTTTTTTTTAGACCCTTGTACTTCGGTGTATTGTCTCATAGGTGGAAGATTGGTAAGGGTGGGCAATGGGGGTCAAGTGTCTTGCCCAGGGTCACACAGCTGGGAAGTGGCTGAGGCCGGGTTTGACCCTAGGACCTCCCGTCTCTAGGCCTGACTCTCAATCCACTGAGCTACCCAGCTGCCCCCTTTTAACCTTTTTTATGTCATGTACTCCCTTGAAAGTTTGGTGAAGCCTAAGGATCCCTTCTCAAAATAATATTTTTAAGTGAATAGAAATACATAGGTTTGCAAAAGTAACCAATTATGTTGAAATATGGTTTGTAGACAGCAAGACTGTGATCATGTGTGATGTAGTGGAGGGTCTAATAACTACAGTAATTTCAAAGTAATGCTTAACATAAATCATATTTTAAGATATCTGCAACAACTGTGATTTGAATGTAAGTAGCTGTGATTTCCATGAATGACAAAGTCACAGGTGCTGCTAATACCATTGTGATTTCTTGTGATTTTTTAATGGAAGGAAAGGCTAAATTTCAGTATAACCTGGAGTGCAAGCTCATTTGCATAAAACTCTTTTTATTGGTTGGGAATGATTATTTAATGTATGAATGTCAGAGTTGGCAAGAAAATGTAGAGAGGGGAGCTCTTGGGTTCTTCTGGCTTCCAGCTTTGAGAGAGGATACAAAATGTTGATGTATTCAAATTGCCTTCTTCTAAAATCTCCAGATTTTTTTTAGGTAAATTGTTATTTAGCCACTTTCCCTCCATTTAAATAGTGATGATAGCTAACATTTATATAATGCCCACTATGTGCTTCAGCAACAGATTCTTGTTGGGAGAGAAAGACTCCAGGAAGAAACCAATATAGAAATGAGCTGGCATCTCAATCATATACATAGCCCTAGCTTATCACATTAGAGACTTTGGGAAATTTCCTCTTGAGTGAGAGTGAGTATTTTTTTTTTGTTGGTTGAGTTAAGATGTCTCATAGCCATTTGGAGAGCTCATTCATTCTGTGCATTGCCTTTTAGATGTTAATCTGCATAACTTTGAATTCTGATTGCTTTTGGGTTGGATAAATGGGTTTATTTGCTATTTGCTGTGGTCATGGTCATTATTTATTTATTTAGATTTTATTTTTATTGTCATGCAAAGCACACTTCCATATTGGTCATTGTTGTAAGAGCACACTCATACATTACCAAAACCCCAAAATAAAACCATAAATACACTTATGTGAAAGACAACTCCAACAGTTTTTTTTCTGGAAGTAGATAGCATTTCACATCATATGTCTTTCTGAATTGTCCCAAACCACTGCGTTGCTGAGAGTAGCCAAGTTTTCACAATCATCTTATAATATTTCTGCTACTGTGTATAGTGTTCTCTCAGTTCTGCTTATTTCTCTCTGCATCAGTTCCTGCAGATCTTTCCAGCTTTTTCTGAAATCATCTTGCTTTTCATTTCTTATAGCACAATAGTATTCCATTACCAACTTGCACCACAATTTGTTCAGTTATT
Organism: Gracilinanus agilis; assembly: GCF_016433145.1. Classification (NCBI taxonomy): domain Eukaryota; kingdom Metazoa; phylum Chordata; class Mammalia; order Didelphimorphia; family Didelphidae; genus Gracilinanus; species Gracilinanus agilis. The sequence goes on along the minus strand of NC_058133.1, from coordinate 420,067,087 downwards.
CCCCAATTGATGGACATCCTCTCAATTTCTAATTCCTTGCCACTACAAAAAGAGCTTCAATAAACATGTTGTTTAGTCCTTTATCATGTTCATATGTGTTTACCTTTTTATATTTCTCTTAACCCTTGGAATTGAATTTTGTAGTTTTTACATAGTTCTGGTCTTTTCATCAGGGATGTTTGGAAGTCATTTATTTTATTGATGATCCATTTTTTCCACTCCTGTAACATGTTTACTCAGTTTTGCTGGGTAGGTTATTCTTAGATGTAATGCCCTTATTGTTTATCTTCTGGAATATCATATTCCAAATAACCTGCTCCTTTATAGTGGTAGTTTCCATATCTTGTGTGATCCTGACTATGATCCCTTGCTGTATGGATTATTTCTTTCTGGATGTCTGTAGTATTTTTTCTTTGATTTGGAAACTCTGGATTTGGACTATGATGTTCTTTAAATTTTCATTTTGAAGTCTCTTTCAGGGGGGTAACCTTGGGGGATTCTTTTTATTTCTACTTTTCCCTCTGGTTTGAAGTTGGTTCTTTTACGATATTTTGAAATATAATATGTTGGCTCTCTTTTTGGGTCATGGTGTTCAGATAGTCCAAATTTTTTCAGATTCTTATTTTTTTCTTCCTCATTCTGTTTTCCAGGTCAGTTGTTTATATAATGAAATAACATGTTTTCTTCTAAATTTTCTGTCTTTTGACTTTGTTTTAATAGTTCTTCTTGTCTAATTGAATCATTGGCTTCTACTTGGTCTTTTCTAATTTGGGGAAATTTCTTGTTTGGGCAAAGTTTTGCACCTCTTATGCCAGTAACCTTATTGTAACATTCATTTCTTTTCTATTTTTTCCCTTAAGTGCTCTCATTTCATTTATAAAAACCATGTTAAACATTTTAAAAACTCTTATTTTATATCTGCCAGAAATTCTATCTGAATTTGTGGTTAAGCTTTGTTTATTTTTTTTTCCTGAGACTTTGCTTGCAGATGTTTTATAGTCATTCTCTTTTTTTGGTTTTGTGTCTTGTTTCCCTGCCAATAATAGATCTTTATGGTGGGATTTTTTCCTTATTTATTCATTTTTCCAGGCTACTTCTTGACATTGAGTTGATTTTAGGTCTGAATTCAGTAGTATTTCTATAAGGAAGGTCTAGGATTGTGAGTGTTGAGTTATTTCCGGATCTCAGGTTTAGTTTTGGGATCTGCAAGCTTTTGGTGCTCCAATCTAGATTAAACTCTGATTGCTGTCCTCCACTCTCTGAGCCTTGCAAGTTACTGACCTGAGTTTTGGTCCAAGTAACAGTAAATGTTATTGTGTTTAACTTTTATCAGACAGTGAGAAAGCTCTGCTGGTTCAGAGGGACAGAATGGTAGGCACCCCTTTGGTCTGGTATTTTTGCCCTTATTATTGCTCAGCAAGCTGGGCTAGATGCTGAAACTGAGACCTAGTTCTGCTCCTGGGGTTGGGAACACACCAATGTTGCTTGTTTCTGAACTTTCTCCTTTCTCAGTATTTTCTAGTTCATAGCATCATATTGTGCTCTGCAGGCAGAAGGTGTTAAATAAATATTGACTATTGCTTCAAATTGATTGGCATCAACTCCATTGGTAATCTACATTACTCTCTCATGAAGCCTCTTCATAAGTGATAATCCATCTCCTGTATCTGTGTCTAGCTTTCCTCCATGTCTGAAATGCACTTTCTCTGCACCTCCTCTTAGAATTATTGGTCTCCTTCAAATTTCATCTCAAGCACCACCCACCTCCCATAGGAGGCTATTCTTTTTTTTTTTTAAATTTTAACTTAAAATTTTTTCCCATGGTTACATGATTCTTGTTGTCTCCCTACTCTTTTCCCTCCCCCATGCTAGAGATGATGAGCAATTCTACTGGGTTATACATATATTATCACTCAAATCCTATTTCCATATTATTCATTTTTGTAATAGAATATTCTTTTAAAATCAAGACCCCAAATCGTATACCCATACAAACGAGTGATAAATCATGTTTTCTTCTGTGTTTCTGCTCCCACAGATCTTTCTTGAGATGTGGATAGCATTCTTTCTCATAAGTCCCTTAGAGTTGTTCTGGATTATTGCATTGCTTTCAGTAGCAAAGTCAATGACATATGATCGTCCCACAGTGTTTTAGTTACTGTGTATAATATTATTGTGGTTCTGCTTATTTTACTCCACATCAGTTCATGTAGGTCTTTCTAGTTCTCATAGAAATCAAGCAGTTCATCATTCCTTATGCCACAATAGAATTCCATCATATTTGTTCAGCCGTTCCCCAATTGAGGGACATATCATTTCATGGGCAGCTATTTTTATATTCTTCAACTGTTAAGACTCTCCTCTCCCCCATTTTCCCAATTACTTTAATTTGAATATATATATATATATATAGTTAGCTCCAAATGGAATATATGTTCTTTAGGGAGAGAGACTTGTTCTATTCTTGGTATTTGGTCTTAGCACAGTATCTGGCACAGAGTAGGTATTTAATAAAAGCTTTCTAAATGATTAGATGCTACATTTTATCCTTTTATCCCCTTCCAATCACTTTCATTTTCACATCTATCTTCTATTTTTTAGTTTCCTCCAAAATTAGGTGCTGTAACCAGATCACCAAGCTATGTCTCCACATGTGAAATATGTCTCAATCCAATCCCAGAAGGCTTAGTGTGTGCCAAGTTTGCAATTAATGTAGAAACCTTTTTTTACAGAGAAAATGTTTGGTCTGTATGAGAAATGTACTGTTAGAAAGCACAAGGGTATACATGTCTGAAATAACCTTAGGTGAAAATAAGTAAATTAATTAGCATACAGTAGATGCGCATTGTGAAGTGAGAATGCAATACCTCCTGCAGGGATTAGAGTTAAACAAGATGATTGATAAATTGTTATATTCTCACTGTGTCACTCAGTGATATAATCATGGCTTTTGTAAATATTTAGTCAAGAGAGCAATCCAGCTGTTCCCAGCCAGGTTTCATCCGTGTCAGCCAATGCTGAGAGCCTCTGATTTCTTTCTCATGCTGGTTAAACATTGTGTAAGCTCATATTTTTATGAGCCTCTAAATACCCATAATAGTAAATAGGGAGAGTTGAACTAATAATAATAGCAATAGTCAAAGAAATTATAAGGAAAGATATCTCGGATGGTCAGAAATAAGAAGGAACAGGTTATTTTCCCCATTTCTATTCTTGCAAGATAAACCCTTTCCTTTCACACATTTTGCTAGGAGGCAGTGAAGCTGTCCACTTCCATTGTTGTGACTGACTGCAGAGGGCTTGGTCACTGGTAAAATTTTGGGCTAACTGGATTTTTACATTATGAGTGATTTTAATTTTAAGCCTCTGATCATTTCTTTTTGGTAAAAGGTGAAAGATTTATGCAATCTGAAGAGAAACCAGTGTATCCTCTGATCATTTCTTGACAAGCATTTAAAATTAAAAAAAAAAAAAGGAAAAAAAGATTTCCTTTCATTATTCTACATTATTTTTCCATCCTCTTATTTGTCACTTTCTGGAAATTTCCTTCATTTAGACTAGGAGAGTCATTATTTTTTTTTTTATAAGGTAATGCTACTTTTTGTTTCCTTGAAGGCTTAGGATACCCTGGTTATGGTGGTAAATTTGGCAGGGAGGGAGGGATAGCGGTGGATAGAAAGGCAAAGTGAAAAGATAGTCTTATTTTACAAAGAGTTTCCTGAATAGAGAAGAAGAGAGATCACTGTTTCAGGATATTTTCTTTCTTCTTAGAATCCCAACAAACACTGAAAAGGGATGGCAGTAGAGAGGGAGTCATGAGACCAATCTGACTGGAAGTCTGGCTGGTAAGTGCTAAAATCCCTTTGTACCAAATGGTAGAGTAGGAAGAATATTGGATTTATCCACTTCTTTTAGTTTAGCAGAATAAGTTTAATCTCTCTTCCACGTAAAAAGCCTTTCAAGTACTTTCAAGGCAATTATCACATTTCTTTAGCTCCGCCCTTTTTTGTTGATTTAGTTTTGTCTGATTCTTTGTGACCCCATTTTGGAATTTTCTTGGCAAAGATATTGGAATGGTTTGCCATTTCTTTTTCCAACTCATTTTACAGATGAGGAGACTGAGACAAATAAAGTTTGACTTGATTAAGCTGGATTTGGACTCAGTTCCTTCTGACTTCAGGACTGGCATTCTATTCACTGTGCCACCTAGCTGACCCATCTTTTCTCTAGGCTTATTGAGAATCCTCAGTTCTTCAACCTAGTTCAGTAGAATGAATGTCATTTATTCAGTAGAACAATTGTCAATAGGCTGTACCCCTTTGGGACTTCTCTGCTATGACACAGGAACTCATAATTTGGAAAACCTCATCACTCTGGAATATCCTATCATCTTAGTACTCTTCCTTATCACTATCCTCTTGGACTGGAGAATGGAGCCATGAACTGGAAACTCTCTATTGAAGGGCAGATCTCTGCTCAGAACATCTTATTTCTTTGCTTGTTGCGCTAAAGACTTCTCTGTCTTCATCATGCCTCTATATTGGGCATCCTCCCTACTAGCCCCCAAATCTCCTCCTTTTCAGCTTCCTTTTGTGTGTTATCTTTCTCTATTAGACTATAAGATCCTTGAGGGCAGGGATTATTTTTCTATTTCATTTTTGTATGCTAGCACTTAGCGCAATGCCTGTCCCACAACAGATTCTGAATGAGAATATTTATTGAATATACTGACAATTTTTGCTTACTTAAGTGGACCCTTTCATGGACTTTCAAATAAAGTGAATTTGTCCAAAGGCATGGGGAAGGAGGCAGGGAGGCCCCATGCCAGTGGAGGGAGGGGGCCAGCACACTGTCCAATGTCCTGTGGGAGCTGGACAAAGAGAAGCCAGAGCAGAAAGAGGAACACACTGAAAGCCAGGGCCAGTCATATGGAGAACTAAAAGGAAGAACATGCAAGGGCATGTACATGGGGGACCAGACAAACATCCACAGACAGGAGAAGACAAGCAAATTCTTGAGGCCAGATACATATACTTTACCTGAGTGCCAGCTGGATAGAAGACAGATACACAGAGAGAATTCATAGGTGGGTGGGTTGAGCAGGGCAAAGGTCTCCTCTCTTGGCTTGGAGATCTCAAGCCAAGTTCCTGATCCAGTGGTGGTGGTCTCTCCTCATCTTTTTTTCCTGCTTTCACTTGGAGAATTTTTCTTTTTAAGGTAGAGGGTTGGAAATCTGCTGAGCACTGAGCTGATGAGGGGCAGGAATGGAGAGAGCCCAGTTCTGTACAGTAAAGTTAACATTGGTGTTTTTTTGGAATGCAGATCTCTTTCAGAAAGTAAAACTTGCTTAATGCGTATTTACATAAAGCAAGAACTGCCTGAAAATGTTTGTTGGTTGGGATTGGCTCTGGTGTACCATCTTGTATTGCCTTGACAATTCTCTTCTAGGTATGCCCCCCAACGATTATCTAGGTAAACTCTAAAATTATCCCTATCTTCTGTGATCCAGTCTGTTAACCTCTTTAGAACTAATGAGAGAGTGGAAGGATAACTAGATTTGGAGTCAGAGGATCTGCTTCCAATCTCAACTCTGAGGCTTAGCCTCTCTGACCTTAAGTAAATCACTCTTATTCTGTGGTCCTCAGTTTCCTCATCTGTAAAATGAAAAGGGTGCAAAAAAATTTGGAAACACTTTTATGAAGCGATGTAAAGGAAAGTGAGTAAAACCAGGAGAATGTTGTACACAGTAATGACAATAACATATGATGATCAACTGTGAAAGACAACAATTATCAACAAAGCTAGGCTCCAGGACAGCTCCAAGGGACTCATGACAAAAAAAAAGGTATTTGCTGCTATAGAAGGAACAGATGGAATCCAAATAAACAATTGAAACATAACATTCTTTACTTTATTTCCGCCATGAAGTTTTCTCTAGTGTAAACAATGTCTTCTTTTACAACATGACGAACATGGAAATATGTATTGTATGGTGATACATGTTTTACCTATAACATATTGGAGGAAGAGAGAGAACATGGACTGCAAATTATCTGAAAGCAAATATTAAGAAAGCAAATATTCCATGTAGTCTGGAAAAAATAAAAATTTATATAAAAACAAAAAAATACAGTGACTGCCATAAGAAACACCAAATAGGCACACTAAAATTATTCTTTCAATAAAGAGATTCTTCCATAATAATATAAAAGGTATGAGGAGTGAACTAGATGTCCTGTGAAGTTACTTCCAGCTCAAAAACAATTATCCTGCAAGTTAATACCAAATGATTTTTTTTAAGAGTTTGTGCATCTTTTAAAATTGGAATTATTTTTGAGTCAAGATCTTAGATCACTTTCAGATATGAGTTGGGCTGATGTTACAGGATTAATGTCCTGTTAGTAACAAAAACCGATTCTCTAAACACTGGACTTTATCACTCTGGTTTTCTCTTGCTCTGTTCTCACTGTTTGTCTAGGTTTATTTTTTTCTGTACCTTTTGCTTTTATGTAGCTAATACTCCTTCCCTCAAAGGAAACCCAACAAAACCAGGTCATTGTAGTGACACTTGAATACCACAGTTCTCCTAATAGCAATTGAAAACATTTTAGGAGAATGTTTGCAATGAAATAAGGTGAGGGTAAGGCCATGGAGGTTATAGCAACCAGGTTTGTATGGCTGGAAAAATACATCTTAGTAAAGGACAAAAATCAAGCTTCCATTTACGAAAAATGGGTTAGAGTGAACCAGTGTACAACTCAATGTAAACTTAAGATAAAATAGAAAAATAATTCAACCAAAGAGACTGGGTTGATGTTCACTTTTGCAAACAGCTATTATGTTTAGTAAAAGAATTTACGATATATGTTATTTATATAAATATGCATGCTATAGAAATATCCTTAACTAGAATTTTGTGTATATAGTTCATAAATTCTCATTCTAAAATTTGCGTACAAGTGTGTATTTGTTGAATAAGCATTTATTAACTACCTACTAAATGTCAAATGATGTGCTAAATTCAAGAGAAAGTGAGGAGTTAAGGAAGACACCTATAATGCAAGCATGGGTGACCAAACAGATGTTGGTACCCTTGACTGGTTCCCCAAATTTCTGATTCCAAGTCTGGCACACCATCAATTATTCCACACTGTCTCTATTTTCTTGTTACGCATATCATTCCTTCAGGCAAGAGTAAAGGTGGTGTTGCAAGTGTTATAAAAGGATAAGTTAGTGCATGAAGGGGAAAAACTGGGGCTCCAATTGCCAAGATTTCTTGCACACTTGGCTATAGAGTATGTGCTGGCAAGGCTGAAGTCCATTTTCCCCCCTTGAATGGCATAAAGCTTTACTGCTTGATTAAAATGTGAATTATAAAATCATAGAATTCTTGGAATTGGAAGGAGCCTTAGAAATTGTCTAGTGTAGTCCTCTCTGGTGGCTGATGGATGAATCCATTTGACAAGCTTGAGCATCAACCGTTTTAGGAAGTCGTTGTCTCCCAATGTATCTCTACCTATTATTGTTGGTGAGCTCTGATAGTCAGGAAGATTTTCCTTATATTGTGCCGTGAGGTCCATCTTTTAAGTATAAATGCTACTCTAAGGGACTTGTCATGTCATTGGCCTGTGTGTCTCTGCCACCGACTACATCAGAACTTGTTCTAACTTGCTCATCCTGTGTGATTCTCTAACAAGTCCTTCCACAAATCCTTCGTAGAGGTGGGATTTCCCTGATTTGTTGCGTTACTTATAGAATGTAAGCCAGGGACATGATATCACAGAACCCAGCATGCTCATGAAAACCAGTTTGACAAAATCCTGTCAAGTGTGGGTTTGAGGTGAATGAAAAATGTTAGGACTGAATGAAAATCTGGTAATGAGATGAAGCTCCTAAGAATTCTAGCTCAGTGTGTCCTCTCTAGCCATGCTCTTACTTTGGCAGTAATGAACATGGGGAAGCCAAGAGGTTCTGCTTGATTACCTTCATTTAGGCAAGTTTTCTCTTATACTTTAGCACTGACTAAATATTATACACCTCTTTTACTATTGTGGGGTCTGGGGAGAAAAGGAATCAGAATCTCACTTAGGTTTTTCTTGATCCTATTAAATTATTGTTAAAGAGTTTTCACAGAGGTTCTGTATTATTCTAAGGTGTTTTGTTTTGTTTAATGCTGGGTTCTCAAATCCTGAGACTTTGGGTATCTTGCAGCCAATTGTTCCTCTGTCTTTTTGCTTAGATGAACGAGAAGAGCAAATCTTTGTGAAAGGACACACACGACGGTTTTGTTTGTTCTTGTTCAGTTGTTTTGCAGTCATGTCTGATTCTTGGTGACTCCATTTGGAGATTTCTTGGCAATGATACAAGAATGGTTTGCCATTTCCTTCTCCAGTTCATTTTGTAGATGAGAAAACTGAAGCAAACAAGGTTAAGAGACTTGCCCAGGCTTGCAAAAGTTTGACCTTGGGCAGAGGAGTCTTCCCAATTCTAGGTCCAACACTCTATCCACTGTACCACCTAGTAGTTTTACAACTGTCATCATCTCACATTAATAAAATGTAATAATGTATAAAGATAAATGAAAATTTAAGTAATAAAATTAAACTTATATAAAAGATAAATACTATATAATTATATTAGATATAAAATAAAATTAGGTAAAATTATATTAGATAAAATATAATATAAAATAAAATTTAATGACAAATATATGTAAGTAAAATGGAATAAATAAAATGTAATAATAGCAGCTCATCTTAATATAGATATTTATGATTAAGAACAACTCTGAAGGAGGTTGTAGATTATGCAGATATAATTATTTACATTTAGAGGAGGGGAAACTGAGCTTCAGCAAGGTGAAGAGATTTCACCAAAACCCCTTTTTACCCCAATTTAATATTTTCTCCCATCTAATATTTTTGTATTTGAAATTGATGACACTCTCTGTATTCCTAATGCATGGAATTCCTACTGTTTCTGGGGGATGGGGGATTTGCCACTTTTAGTGTAGTTAGCAACTATTTGTCAGATGTGCTTTTTGGATATTGCCATCATGGAACCAGTCTTTCATTTGAGTGTATGCTTTCACTAAATTTTCTTTGTTCTGCCTTTTATAAATTCAGAATCTTGCTACTGTTTGGTACAAGCCTGAGTGTCAAAAGGGACCTCTTGCAGGGCCATTTTAGTACATGTTTAACAACCAGCTCTTATGGAATGAGTCTTGAAGAACAAACCAAGGTTACTAAGAGTAACTGCAGAAGATTCAGCATTTTCTTTAGAGATACATTTAAATTCTCCATTTCCACATTCTTCCAGAAGGGAACCAATATATAAGGAAGGAAACAAGCATTTTTTAAATGTTTACTCCATGCTAGAGATTGTGCTAAGTACTTTGTAAATACACACACACACACACATACAAATAAAATCTCATTTGATCCTCACAACAACCCTATGAGGTAAGCTATGTTATTATCCATATTTTACAGATGAGGAAACTGAATCTGGGAGCAGTTTAGTGACCCAGGATCAGACAATTCATGTTTGGGGACAAGATCTGAATCTATGTCTTTCTAACTCGAAGACTTAAAATTTTATCCATTAGGCTGGAGCTGCCAGCCATCTATCAAAAGTAAAGGATAACAAGCAGCTCATCCAAGTGTTGGAATAATTTCCATGAGATATTAAAAGAACCAGAGCACAGCCGCTAGTGCATTGGATAGATCTTCAATGGACATTTTGTGGAAATACCTGGACAAGAATTTCACTGGATAAGGGAAAGGGAGGGGAAGAGAATAAATATTTCTATAGCATCTACTAAGTGCCAGGAATTGTGCTAAGCATTTTAAAGTATAGATGAGTAAAAGGAAATGCCAATGGTGTGAGTATTGGTGCATAGTCCATTGAAATATTAGGGTATAAGTGAAATTTTTGATAATTGTTTTCGGACATTTTGTGATTCTGATTCTCTCCCACCACCCTTATCCCTACTCCCTGAGGTAGTAAATAGTCTGATATAGATTATGTCAATGCTTTCATGAAATACGTATTTTGAGGTATGATTTAAAGAACATCAAGGGAGTAGGGCATGAAGATGCTACTTTTAGACTAAAAACAATTAGAAAGCCATTATCCTACCTAAATACCATATGGGTATAGAAATGGGACATCTTTTCCCTTTAAGTCTGATGTGTAAGAACAGTTTGTAGCCTATAAGGAGTGCTATTTTCAAAAGTATATATATAGCTATTATTTTTTTCTTTTAAGAAAGAATAATTGAGGGGGGCAGGTAGGTGGCTCAGTAGATTGAGAGCCAAGCCTAGAGATTGGATTGGAGGACTTAGGTTCAGATTGAGCCTCAGATACCTAGCTTTGTGACCTTGGGCAAATCACTTAACTTTCATTACCTAGCCCTTACCGCTCTTCTGCCTTGGAACAAATACATTGTATTGAATCTAAGATGGAAGGTAAGGGTTTAAAAAAAAGAATAATTGAAGGGTATGACTTCTGTTAAAACTAATATGGTGGGGGCAGCTGGGTAGCTCAGTGGAGTGAGAGTCAGGCCTAGAGACAGGAGGACCTAGGTTCAAACCCGGCCTCAGCCACTTCCCGGCTGTGTGACCCTGGGCAAGTCACTTGACCCCCATTGCCCACCCTTACGAATCTTCCACCTATGAGACAATACACTGAAGTACAAGGGTTTAAAAAAAAACCTAATATGGTAATTAATTTTTTAAAGCTCCTAGAACAAGGTAAATCATAAAATTTTTGAGTTGGAAATGATTGTGGGGTCATATTTCACAAGTTTGGAGTTGGAAGAGACTTTAGAAACCATCTAATTCTACACCTTTATTTATTGGAAAATGAAATTAAAGCCTAGAGAATTGGGTTAGCCCCAAAGCCATGAAGCCAGTAGTGGTTGAGCCAGTACTAGCACCCTGGTCTGATAAAAGGATACTTATATAAGATTCAATATCAAGAAGAAGGATCAGAGAAAAGGTCTAATGTATTTCAGCAAAGTACTTGACAAAACTTTAAATACCACATAAATGTTAGCTATTATTATGATTGACCCATTTCCTTTTGGGGTTGTACAGATGCTGGGTGACATCTTTTATATCATCCCTTGGGTACAAATGATCATTGGGAACATGCTGTGGCATCAAGAAAAATTGTTCGTTTTTTATTCCAGAGGGTCACTGTCTGTGGCAGCCATGTAAATGTTGTCTAGCAATGATGAATATGGAACATGAGCAAACGTCTTCTCTCTCATGAAAGTAGGACTCTCAGTGCAGACTCAAGGAACTCTTAGTTTAGCCCCACGTGGGTAGAGCTGCTCCAGGTCTATTTTGTTGAGCATCACTGAATCTAGGACTGTGGAGAGGACTACATCTGAGCTTTCTCTCCTTACCCTTTGGGAGCCATGGTTGATTTTGGCTGGGATTTTGAAAACAAAGTGATTGTCACAGGTACCTACCTAGGGACCTGAGTGGGATGTGAGCAGAAAGAATGGAAGAGAGTGTGACAGTATCATGAATTGTTTGTGCCATGCTCTGAAGAGCAGCTAAACTGGAAAAGCCCTTCACAACCCAAACCCTAATCAACTGCAATAATCAGATATGCTCTGCTGCATTCTTTTTTTTCTTTCTTAAAGAAAACCCCCACAACTACAGATTATTCCCTCATGGCCTGAAACTCCAATTTGCACCATGATCTATGCTCTGCGCCATAGTAAACCTTTCTTAACCCTGGATTATACTTTGATCAGAGGTTGTTCAGAAAAACAAACAAACAAACAAAAATACTTGATAGATTGGAAGAAGAGCCTTCACTAATGATACTAGGGGAACTGTCATCTGGGTACTATGTTTAATAGACATGGAGAAAACAAGGCCTGGCTAGGTGGGACCACAGTCAAACAACAAGCATCCCATCATCTTGGATCTCTTCATTTCTTCACTTTATACTTTTCCCATCTTTTTGAATTAATGGACACTTGTTCTTCTCCAAGAGATGGTACATCCCTGGTTACCTTCTTTGTAGGGAGATCTCTTTGGTCATGTTCCTTGAACATTAAGCCTAGAGGAGGAGTAGACATGGTCCTCTTAATGCTTTGCCACTATCCCTCTCTGAGAAAGTTTTATAATAGTACTGACTTGACTCGCTAGAAATTTATGATTTGCTATCTAACCTGGACCCTTCTCTGACTGTCTTTCAACCACATATCCTTTAGTGGCTAATTGAAAACTTCTCTTCTTCCATAAACCCACCTATTCTTCTGCCTCATCCCATGTGTACAGCAGAGGACCTCATTTCTCACTTTATTGTGAAAATAGAAGCCATCAATCAGAGGTTCTGTTTCCTTCTATTCCAGGCCTTAAAACTCCTTTGTATCATCCTCCATTCTCTCCTCCTTTGTTCCAATCTCGAAGGAAGACTGATGACCCTTCTTCTTCTCAGTTTGTACCTCTACTTGGGTTCTTAGTCCCACCTCTTCTATCTTTTTCCCGGAGATTGCCACCTCAATCATGCCTTCCCACTTCTTTGCCTCTTCAATTTCTTCTTATCCATTGGCTCCTTTTCCTATCATTTATGAACAGGCTTTTGTCTTCTCTATCTTAGAAAATCTTTACTGGGCTTTATCCTTCCCTCAAGCTACTATCCTATATCTCTTTGACTTTTCACAGCCTTTAGGAGAGCCTCTCAAACATGAGACTTAAATCCAGGTCTCCCAATTTCTATACCTATCTTTTTTTTGTTTTCTCTACTATCTTTATGATTCCTTTTGTTAGTAATGAGACATTCTCTCTCTTCTCAGCATGAATAGGACAAATTGTTTCAGAAGTAGACTCTTTTATCCATATTCATGTGGGTGATTGTGGCTGATCTAGTTTGATTCAATTAACTGTAACAAGTATACATTAAGTGCTTACTATATTCTAGGCACTGTGCTAAGTAGCCACTGGGGATTACTAGATTGAGCTCCTTGAAAGCCAGGGAACTGTATTCTTCCATTCTTTGTGTCTCCAGAGTTCAGCACAGTACTGGCACATAGTAGATGCTTATAGTAATAGAGAGGATTTTTGACTGATAGGGGATAAAAAGAAATTGTTTCTCTTGATAAACCACATGGTCAGAATTAAGAACTGAATAATAAGTGGCTGTTCATCTGATGTGAAAGTTTCCATTGCAGAATCCACAAGGTATTAATATTTTTTATTTATTTTTTTTATAAATCCTTACATTCCGGCTTTGAGTAAACACTGTGTATTAGTTCCATGGTAGAAGAGTGGGAAGAGCTAGGCAATGGGGCTTAAGTGATTTGTTCATGGTCACATAGCTAAGAAGTATCTGAGGCCAGATTTGAACCCAAGACCTTCTGTCCCTGGGCCTGGCTCTCAATCTACTGAGCCACCCAGCTGCCCCTCCATAGGGTATTTTCAAAGAAGACACTTAGGCACTGACCCATAGTTTAGCTTATATTTTGTTAGAGGAATTGGGGCAGGGATTGGTTGGGGGCTTCTGTTTTTTCTCCCTTTTCTGATGGCTATACTTTGAGTTCCATTTCTACTTCTAAATTATTTTGTGGCTTGAATGAGCCATGTAAATGATCTGAACCTCTGCTTCTTCATCTGAAAAATGGGGTTCACAGTTTCTCTACATGAAAGGATTGTTATGAGCGTTAAGTATGAAAATGAAAGGAAATAGGCTTCTGGAGCATAAACTATGCTTTGGGGCAGCTAAATGACTCAGTTGATAGAGAGTCAGGTCTAGAGACAGGAGGTCCTGGGTTCAAATTTGGCCTCAGACATTTCTAGCTGTGCAAACCTGGGCAAATCACTTAACCCAAATTGCCTAGCCCTTATCACTCATCTGCTTGGAACCAATACTTAGTATCAGTTCTAAAAGGGAAGGTAAGGGTTTGAAAAAGTAGATTTTCCCCAAGTATGAGGCCATACTATTATTCACTAATGACAGCTATCATTCTGTCATTCCTCTTCCTTATCTATTATCCTGCTGTCCAGTATAAAGGCAATTGATGGTTCAGTGGATAAAGCACTGGACCTAGAGTCAGGAAGACTTGAGTTAAAATCCTATCTCAGACACTTCCTAGCTATTCCTGTCTCTGAGCAAGTCATTTAACTTTCATATACTTTAATTTTCTCAAATGTCAGATGGGGATAATAACACCTATCTTCCAGGTTTGTTTTAAGGATCAAGTGAGATAATATTTGTAAAAAAAAAGAAAACACCTGGTTTTGTCTTGCCTTACACATAGTAGATGTTATAAAAATGATACTTCCCCTCCCCTTTAATATCCTCACCAAATCTTCCTAGGAACCATTTTCTAGAAAGACCTGAACAGTGGACTGGGATTATGATTTAGAACGTTGGTTCCTGACCTGGCATCCATAAACTTGCTTTTTTTTTCAAACCCTTAACTTCTGTGTATTGACTTATAGGTGGAAGAGTGGTAAGGGTAGGCAATGGGGGTCAACTGACTTGCCCAGGGTCACACAGCTGGGAAGTGTCTGAGGCCAGATTTGAACCTAGGACATAAACTTGTTTTTTAAAAATATTGTTTGTTTCCATATAGTTGATTTCTTTTATAATTTCTTTTATGTATATATATATATATATATACACACACACACACACACACACACACACACATATATATATATATTTCATTTACAATATCATTTAGAGGAGCCAATAATTTTCACCATACTACCAAAGGAGTCCATGACAAAAAGAGGTTAAAATTCTTTGGCTTAGAAGTAGTCAATGAAAAAGAAACAAAATTTCTACCCCAAACCATAATGGGTGGTTGGCAGTAGGGAGTTCCTTCTCCCCAGGCAATAGCTTTATTTCAATGGGACATCCATCAATAGGAGAAGAGCAGGAAGGTGCTCCTCTGATTTCTTTATATAAGGACATAAGGAGGTGCTATCTCAAGTTAGAAGGGAATTGTTTCTCAAGAGTTTCCCACAAGAATACAAGAGACTTCTTTTATTGCCCTGGTCAGGTATTTCCTAGTAATATGAATTTCTCTCTTATATTCTGTGAATAAAACATTCTTTAGTCATCCGTTATCCCCTGGCTGTTGTGTAATGTTGCAACCCTCATCATTCCTCCACTGGCCTACCCTCGGGCTGAATATGAGTGAAACAAAATGATCTGCACACAGGATGGGACGATGGCACTTTGTAATTCCATAAAACACTTTGAGACTCTCAAAAGGTGCTATATACATCAATAAATAATAATAATTTTCACTTTCTATTCTTTGTAATACTCTCTTAGAAGGTTGAAAATAAAATTTCTTTCTCTATTGATTTTGTCCTTCTACATTTGGCAAACATTGATTTTTTCCCTTTCCTAATGGAGCAGAAGCCAACATAGCTGTATTTCATTTACTTCTCTCTCCTTAGCTCAGCATCATAGATGATGTTCGAAGGAATATAAACAGCTCCTAGAGATAGCCATAGTAGTTGTTTAACTAAAGGGGACCTCAAATAGCTTTTTAAAAAAATTATTGTCAGATGTGTGTGTATGTGTATTCAGGTGGGTTTCAGATCAAATAATAGATATATATCATCTGAAGGACGATTTCCAAAGATTGTAATGATAACAATAGACATTCAGACAGATAGTACTTAAGGTTTGAAAAGCACTTTAAGAGCCTTATCTCATTTTAGACTCAGAGCCACAATTGCATGAGGTAGATTCTACAGGTATTTTATCCTGATTTTTACATAAAAGAGAAAAGAGAGTTCAAGAGGAGAAGTGAGTTGCCCAAGATGACCCTTGTAGTGTCAGAAATGAGATTTAACGAGATCTCAGGACACCTGGGTAACTCAGGGGATAGTCAGCCCTGGAGATGGAGGTCCCGGGGGCAAATGTGACCTCAGATACTTCCTAGCAGTGTGATTCTTGGGTAAGTCACTTAACCCCACTCTTCTGCCTTGGACCAAGACTTAGTATAGATTTTAAGACAAAAGGTAAGGGTTAAAAAACAAACAAACAAAAACAACAAACCTAGATCTCAGCTCTCAGCATTCAAGCCACAGTGCTATGCTTGCTACCTTGTTTATTTTGTGTGTCCTAATATTGACTCCTTGATCACCTTGTACATTTGGTGAGGGTAAATGATATTTCTTATGTTCATTCCCTGCCTTCAATATTAGCAATTCGGTTTAAACCAACTCTATTCAATTCAATTCAACTTACTTGAATTCAATAAATATTGATTAAACACCAACTTATGTGCAATGTGCAGTATAGGTGCTAGTGATACAAAGATGAAATAAGACAATGAATGATCCTAGTTCATTGCCTCATCACCTCTAGCCTGACCTCTAGTAAGTTTATGAGAAAAATCTACTACTACTACTACTACTACTACTACTACTACTACTACTACTACTACTACTACTACTACTACTACTATTACTACTACTACTACTACTATTACTACTATTACTACTACTACTACTACTACTACTACTACTACTACTATTACTACTACTACTACTACTACTACTACTACTACTACTACTACTACTATTACTACTACTACTACTACTACTACTACTACTACTACTACTACTACTACTACTACTACTACTACTACTACTACTACTACTACTACCACCCAACATTTATATAGCACTTACGTGCCAGCTACTGTGCTAAACACTTTACAAGTATTTTCTCACTTGGTCTCATATGTATAACTATGAACAAATTACACCCTAATATCTCCATAAAAGTCATCCTCTGATGCCTCAAAATGGTCAACTCAACAGATATTTATTAAGCACTGTTCCAACTCTAAAGGCTTTAGATCAGAATCTAATGGAGGAGACAATGTGCTTATGTACAGTTTTGTATAAATAAGATCTATACAGTAAATATCGAAGCCACTAGTATTAAGAGGAATCAGGAAAGAATTCTTGTCATAGGTGAGTTTTTACTGTGTCTTGATGGAACCCTGGAGGCAGAGATGAGGAGGGAGAGAATTCCAGGCAGTGGTTTGGACGTCACCCTTTTTCAAAGGCTCTTAGTAGAAGTTGTCAGGTCCTGCCCAGCTAGAAAGGTTTTGGATACAATTCTGAAAAGCTTAAACTGTCTCTCATCTCTGGACTAGCCTAGACAGGTGCATAGAAGCTCATCACCAAAATGCTTCATAATTTTTGGCCAGAGAACTTCATTAAATCATTCACTGGGGCAGAGAGATTTGTGATCTGCACCACTGGAGGGAGGACCTGTGTGGATAAAATCAGAGAACCTTGAAGTATTAAGGTAAATTCAATGTGATAAATATGCAGGAGAGGCTCAGATTAAGTAGTATGAGAGGTTCAAGAAAGGAGGGATCATTCATAGTTGGACCCATCAGGGAAGATATAGTCAAGGAGCTAGCTACATGGGCTAAAAAGAAGACAGAATTATAGGAGGAGAGCCATCCTGGTGACTAGGGACAACCTAATAAAGACCAAAAGGAATAGGGTAAGATGGGGCAATGGTGAAGAATTTAGTTTGGTAGAAACTTAAGAGTATACAATGTGACAAATCTGGAAAGTTCTGTTGTAGAAAGAGTGTGGCATCTGACAACCTGCATTCAAATCCTGCCTCTGCTACTTGTCTCTCTGACTTTGGGCAGTTTAACTTTTCTGGGATATATTTTCTTGTTTTGTAAAATGTTTGGTTTGACAAGATGACTTCTAAGGTACCTTACAGTTTGGTCAATGATTATAAGATTACTTTTGTAGCTAGTGGCAAGGAGACTTGTTAGAAGGCTATTGGGTCCAGGCTAGAGGTGATCAGGTAATGAACTAGGGTCATTGTGATGAGTTTGGGGAAATTCAAGAGCTATTGTGGAGTAGAATTGATAGAACTTGGCCACTAATCAGATGTTAGAGAGAGAGAGGGAGAGAGAGAGAGAGAGAGAGAGAGAGAGAGAGAGAGAGAGAGAGAGAGAGAGAGAGAGGGAGAGGGAGAGGGAGAGGGAGAGGGAGAGAGGGAGAGAGAGAGATCCAAGTCAAAGATAATGTTAAGGTGTTCTGAAGCCTGAGTGATTGGGAGTACATGAGTGCATTTGACTTTATCCACTTTAGGAATAAGTAGCTTACAGATGTCCTAACAAATTGTAGAATTAGAGGGAGTAGAGTTAGTTTCCCTGTGATGTTGGGGGCATGTGTGTCTCAATAACATATGGATCATCTTTGCATAAAGTGATATGGCCCAGGACAGAGCTAGGAGTGGACATTGAATTTAGCATGCAGTAGCATTCTCTTATTTCTCATGTCATCCTTGACCACTTTTTTTCCTGCAAGAAATCTGTGCATCGAGATACCTGGAGTCTGATAAGGGTGGCTTTTGGGAACATGTCTGGGATATTTGGGTAGTTGTCCAACTGTCAGTTTACTCTCCCTTTTTGAAATGATCTTGTATCTCTTTTTGTTTGGAAATGTCACATTCTCTACCTTCTTCTCACTCCAACCCTTGCAACGCTATAATGTCAATTCCTTTAGGGTCTCAGCCCTTTAAAAATTTTTCTTTGAATCTCTGATACCTTTCCCATAGTAGGCACTTAATGAATGTTTCCTGAATGGAATTGAGTTTGAGCTCTCAGCAGTGCAGAATGAGAACATCTTTGATGCTCAGTCAATATTTTGTAATTGATTGGTTGATTGAAAAGAAGGGAGCCGGACCAAGAAAGACTGCTAAGAATCTCACCACAAACCTGCTTTGAGAATTGGAAAAAAACGTGCATGACTCTTTTAGCTATTATTTATTCACCCTTTTACATACCAGTCAGCTCACCTCTCCTCCCTATTCAAGTTGAGAAAATAACTGGAGGATACCTCTGTGAATAGAAATTAAAACCAGTGGATTTACTGTAGCTATTTATCTATTACCCCTGAATTCAGAAGGACTTGGATTTGAGTTTGGACTCTTTTACTTGCTAATAATGTAGTCTTGGGCAATTTATTTGGCCTCTATGAATTTCATTTCCTCATCTGCAATGTAATGATCTTAGCAGTCAACGTGATGTTCCTGAAGCCTGGGTCTGACCCTATCACCTCCCAACCCCTACCCTCAACTCAGTAAATTCCAGTGGTTCCCCATCACCCCCAGAATCAAATATAAAACCCTTCTTTTGGCATTTAGAGCCTTTCATGACTTTCCCTCTTTTCTCCTTGCTCTTCTAAACTTTTTATACCTTATACCATCCCCCCCTTATCATTTCTACCCACCCCCAATAGTCTGCCATCTAGTCAAATGGCCTCCTTGGTTTTCTTTGAACAAGAACAAGACATGCAGATGTTCCAAGTCCAGGAATTTTCACTGGCTGCCCACTGTGCCAAGAATGCTCTTTGCTCATCTCTGTTTCCTGGCTTCCATCAATTCCCAGCTAAAAATCTCATTTTTTTAAAAAAAACTCTTACCTTCTGTCTTGGAGTCAATACTGTGTATTGGTTCCAAGGCAGAAGAATAGTAAGGGTAGGCAATGGGGGTTAAGTGACTTGCCCAGGGTCACACAGATGGGAAGTGTCTGAGGCCACATTTGAACCCAGGACCTCCCGTCTCTAGGCCTGGCTCTCAATACACTGAGCTACCCAGCTGCTCCCCAAAATCTCATTTTCTACATGAAACCTTTCCCAATTGTCTTCAATGCTAGAGCCTTCACTGTTGATTATCTTCAGTTATCCCATAGATATTGTTTGTATGCCATTGTTTGCATGTTGCCTCCATCATTGGCCTGTGAACTTTTTGAGAGCTAGAATCATTTTTTTTTAACTTTTCCTTGTGTTCAGCACTGTGCCTGGCGCTTAGAAAGCACTTAATAATGACTGACTGAGGGAACAACTGGATGGCTCAGTTGATAGAGAGCTTGGATTGGAAATAGGAGTTTCTGAGTTCAAATCTGGCCTCAGACACTTCCTAACTGTGTCACCCTGGGCAAGTCACTTAACCCACATTGCCTAGCCCTTACTGCTCTTCTGCCTTGGAACCAATACACAGTGTTGATTCTAGGATGGAAGGTGAGGTTTTAAAAAAAGAAATAATGACTGACTGATGAGACTATTGGGAGAATTAAAAGAAATAATATGAAAGTTCTTTATAAATGACAAGCTCAAGAGAAATAATAATAATGATGAGGCTTTCTTTTTCTTTCTTTTTTTCCAAACCCTTATTTTCCATTGTAGAACTGCTGCTAAGCATCAGTTCCAAGGCAATAAGGGCTAGGCAATGGGGGTTAAGTGACTTGCCCAAAGTGACATAGCTAGGAAGAGTTTAAGATCAAATCTGAACCCCAGGACCTCCCACCTCTATGTCTGGCACTCCATCCACCGATCTACCTAGCTACCCTTCTTATTGTTCTTATTAACTGGTTTCTGACGAGATCTAGGATGTTTTGACTTGTATTGTTCAGTAATCTGGCCTCCTTTCTTTGGTTGCTTTTTTAGAGGATGTTTCCTCTCCATGGCCATCCTTTAAACTATGTCACAGGAATTCAAGATTTCTTTTGAAGCTGACTTGTCCCTCAGCTGGGATTAAAACCCCATGGCTTTGCCTCTCTATATGAAGCGAATGGAAGTAATTATCCTGATGATGATCAAAAACACTTTCACCTGAAAAACCCAGATAACTGAGACAAAAGGGTCTGTTTCAGGATTGATTCATCTGTTCTCTCCTTCCCTTGGCATGTGCACCCAGTTAAGAGGTCTGGGCAGGCTGTACATTGGAGCACTTTAGGTAAATCTGAAGGGTCCCATCATAGGGGATAGCAGCCCAGTGCTACTCCCCAAGGGGAAATAAACGAGAGCATTGGTTAACCATAGCTCAATTCTTTCCATTTCTCCTTTAAAACAATAACCCCACATACATACACGAAAACAAAAATGTGAATCCATTTACCTCAGAGTTCCTGGAACTCCCAGATTTAAGTTAAACACACACACACACCCCCAAAAAACAAAAAAAAAACAGTGTTTAGCTTATATATCCACTCTTATGGAGACAAATCTGTTGAAGAATTAAAAAGCAAAATTTGTTTTGCTCCATAAACAAGACGGGGGGTGGTGGAGGAAGAGGGTGGTAGTGGTGGTGGATGAAATTCTCTCATTTGCTAAATATACGGCTCCTTCGTTTGAGACATAAATAAGAACGTTTGCCTAAGTAGGTCAGATTCGAGCTTGGGCTTTTCAAAAAGACTTGAAAGCAGCACCGTGAATATCCACTTCAAAGCCAGGATCCATTTTTGTGCTCACATTTTGTTCCTGAGAAGTTTCCCATCTGTTCGAATGTCATGGTTGCACCACCGTGGCATGTCCTCAGTCTTTCTGACTGGCACCTCCTAGACTTTCCTTTCTCATGTGGCAGGTAAAGGAGATAATTGGGAGACCTCTAGAGCCAATATGGGGAGGGCGAAGGAAGGGGGAGAATTCCACAGGAGCAAATGGGAGGAGAAGGAGGATGCGTGTCCTCCCTCTTGCTGTGCCAACCTGTTTGATTGGTTGCGAGAAGTTGAAAGAGAGGAGCATACATTTTGAAATGCTTCTCCTGGGGCTGAGCCTGAAATTAAAAAGCAATGTTGGGAGAGGTTAGCGAAGTTCAGTTCACTCTCGTCTCGGCACAAGTGCAGTTCTGAATTCGGGATTCTGACAGATTTAAACCCTTTTTTTCATCCTCGCTAGTACAACATGATCTGCCTGTCACTTTCTCAGATGATGCCTTTCTGACTCCTTCCAGGAGCTCTGCAAGGGGAGGAAGATTCCTCACTAATGTGTCACTCAACCCACCCACCCAGACACCCACTACTGCTTGTTTGAAGCTGGCAAAAAAAAAAAAATCTTTATTTTTATATAGACCTGAGAAATTGCCTCCCCTCCTCTTCCACCCCCAACACAAATGATGTATAGGATGGGATATGACTATCCAGTTATTTTTTAAAATCGGAGGACTTGGGCGATATAGGTTATAAATGAACTTTCCATTATTTTCTCAAGCTACAGTGCTAACCAATAAAAGCGAATGTAGCTTTTCTTTTCCCCATATTAACTGGAATCAGTAGCCTGCTGATGGTGCTTTTAGAAGCACATATAAGAATCATTTCACTCTACCCCTTGAAATGAAACCATGGCTGGTGTGAAACTATTTTCTGTAATAGCAATACTACCCAATTCACTCCCAACTCTTGCTTGGATTGTAACCGATAGATCTCGAGGTAGTGTCCAAATCATCCAGGTGGCTCAATGAAAAGCTCTTTAAGAATGAAGACACCTGCAAGGAATTTTGTGACAATATCATGGAAGCCCTTTTAGTGCAGAGTATCCGAGCAACAAATTCCAGTGCCAACAGTGAGTGGCTTCATACCAGGCAGCCTCGTCGGCGGTCTGGGTACCATTAGTGGTTATCACCAGAAATGGCTTAGGAGGAAGATAATTGTAGCAAAGTAAGGAGTGTATTGTCAACAGGGCCGTTTCCTGGTGTAATGGAAAGATGAATGAAAGAAAAAAAGAAGTGCTTACTCTGAATAAAGCTCTGTGCTAAGTGCGAGGGATACAAATAGAAAAACAACAGACTTGCTTTCAAGGAGTTCACCTTCCACTCGTATCTGAGGACAGATACAGGAGGCATCAGATGGAAAGGTCTGATGGTCTTTTAGGGCACAGAGGCAAAAGAGACTTCATTTGCACTAATAAAACAATATCCAGGTGCCTCGATGGACAGTTATGAGATCTGTGCTTTAGCCACCGATTGACCTTGACCGAATCAGTTTGCTGCGATGTGTAACCCATATCCTGGTCTGTAAAATGAGGTGTTTGGACCGGATTATTTTTAAAAGTTTTCTCCTAGCTCTCAGCTTCAATGATGCTATTCCTTCTGATCCTGACCTGAGGGAAGCTTTAGTAACATAGATGGCCAATGAAAGTTAGTAAGGCTTAAGAGGGAGAGAGAGAGAGAGAGAGAGAGAGAGAGAGAGAGAGAGAGAGAGAGAGAGAGAGAGAGAGAAAGAAAGAGCAAAATGAAATTATTTGTCATTTAATTTGGTGGCATGTGGAAACCTGGATTTCTTTTCAAAGATATGAATCCAATCATCTTGCCAGGAAATGTTTTGCTTGAATTATCTGGATGACTGTTTTAAGCCTTTTGCTTGGAATGAGGAGGATGTGGAGGAGAATGAAAGGAAGGTTGGGAAAGGAATATGAATACTGATAGTGATCAACATTTTTGCAATGCTTTGAAGTTTTCAAAACACTTTACATACATTAAATCATTTGGATGTCATGCTAACATGTAAGGTAGGAGGGACAGATATTTTTATGACCATTTTGCTGATAAGAACACTGAAATTCAGAGTTTTTAAGTGACTCTCCCAGGGGTACCACGCTTGTGAGCTGTCTAAGGCAAGATTGCTCTTCACTTGTTTCAATCACGTCCAACTCTGTGCTGCCATTTTTGGGTTTTCTTGGCAGAGATACTGGAGTGGTTTGCCATTTCCTTCTCCAGCTCATTTCATAGATGAAGAACCTGAACCAAACAGGATGAAGTGACTTGCCCAGGGTCACACAGCTATTATTACATCCAAACCTGGATTTGAATTTGTGAGGGTGAATCTTCTTGATTCTAAGCAAGTCCTCTGTACACTGATCCGAACTCAATTAATTGGTGGGTTTGTCATTAACTAGTCTGACCTTGATCAAGACACGTCTCAGGACCTCAATTTTCTCATCTGTAAAATGAGAGAGTTGGATTAGATGGCTTCTATGGTCTCTCTGGGTGCTCAGACTTCATGTTTCTAATGATCCTCCATCACACTTACCGTCCAGATTCCCTGGACCCTTGTTAATTCAGCATTTCATCAGATGCTGTGTCCACTCGATAGAATGTTCTGCCTAGAGGCATCCAGTTGGCCACTGAGATTTTTGGTAACACAGAAAGGCGCTGACTAGTGAAGAATTGTCCTCTGTGCCCAGCTGTGATATGTTAGATCAAAGGCCCCTCATTTTCTTTCCCTTGTCTGCATCTCTGGCAGACACAGGAAATATGGGGAAGATGTTTGCTACTCTTGAGCACTCTTGCTCTAAATGTGTAGTGTACAGTAAGTACAGCCCTGTTGATTGTACATCAATTTGACGGACTAACTATAGAACAGTAATTAAACCAAAGAGAACATTCTGGAGCACTTATTGCCACTTGCTGTCTGTTTAATTCCCCAGAGTCCTGCAATAAATAGAACTATAAGTTTAATTAATATCTACCGGACTGACTGTTCATTTAGGATAGGCCACACTAGACCAGCGATCATGCTCTCAGAGAGAGAATGCCATGAGTAATATGGCGCACATTTGTAGAATCTGTGTTTTAATACATAGATTGTGGCAGGATCTTAAGCATAAATGCCTTTATGTATATTTATAGTATGCATTCAGTATATGGAATCCCATAGCATTAATTTTCTCTACCATTTGTTTATCATTTGTCTATCAATTTTGCATCATTAGCTCTAATTTTATGTGCAGATGCCCCTTTCTCAACTCAACTGGAAGCCCCATGAGGTCAGCATTATGCCTTAGTCTCCTTTATTTGCTTCCCAGTGCTTATGAGCCCTTTTAATTTTAGTTCTGCAAAGACCCTACTGTTTGAAGGACGATGACGGATTGAGCAATTTATCATGAATTTGTTAGCTACCTTATCACTTTGGGTGAATTTGAGGTTTATTGGATTTGCTGTTCTATCCCCTCCTTATTCTTGCTTATAACACAGCTAATAAACCTCAAGGCAGCATCCTAATCATCCAGGTGGCTCACTGTAAAGCTCTTTAAAAATGAAGCTGCTGACAAGGAATTCTTCTAGGGGAGCTTAGATGGCACAGTGGATAGAGTTTGGGGTCCAGCATCAGGAAGACCTGAGTTCAAATACAGCCTCAGATGCTTATTGTTGTGTGACCTTTGGCATTTAACCCTGTTTGCCTTAGTTTACTCATCTGTAAAAGGGACTGGAATAGGAAATGTAAACCACTCCAATATCTTTGCCAAGAAAACCCCAAAAGGGGTCACAAAGATGCAAGTAAGTCAATGATGATAAAATCAATAGACTTTTTTTTTTAAACCCTTACCTTCTGACTTAGAATCCATACTGTGTATTGGTTCTAAGGCAGAAGAGCAGTAAGGGCTAGGCAATGGGGGTTAAGTGGCTTGCTCAGGATCACACAGCTAGGAAATATCTGAGACCATATTTGAACCCAGGACCTTGAATTCTATTCACTGAACCACCTGACTGTCCTCTAAAGTCAATAGATTTTTTTTTTGGCATGTTTATCCTCACATGTGGGAGAATGCTTAGCTTGAGATACCTATGGGAGGATGGAAGTAGCTATGGGGAACAAGGGAAGGAATCACAGGAAAGGGACAATTGGGTCCCTGGATAGGCAGAAGACCCACTTACTCTTTTGGTGGGGGGATTTTCAGACCACAGGGATCAATGGCCCTCTGAGTGACTTTGATCCCCTTGAGATCAGGCTATACCAGACTTTCAAGCATAGCTTATAGTTCCACGAAAGGCACTTCAGAGTAGTTTCATAGAATAAGACTCCTTTCTGATGAAAGTAAGAAACGTTTTTTGATAGGAAAAAAATAACAGTACCTTCCTGGGATGATTGGTTTCTTGTCTCTGATGTCACAGGAAGTATATGGATATTTAGGAAGCAGGAAGGAACAGGTTGTGCTTTTTCTAGAAATAAGGCAGAATAAGGATACCAGGAAAGAAGAAAGGAGTGCATCATAACCTGTCACAAGAAAGGCTAGGACAAGGAAACCAAAGGGTCTTTTTTTGTTTGTTTTGACTATCATAATCATAAGAGAAAACATTTTCAAGCATAGTCCTCATGTTAGACTTGTAAGCAAGGATAACAATACTTATATGATTAAAAAAAAGATGCCCAACAAAATTAGTAGGAAGAGGTTTTTTTTCCCCTTCTGTTACAATACAGATAATACTGCTTTCCCTAGGGAACAGCCATTGGGATCTGTGTTTAGTTTAGTTTTTTTTTTAATCCTTTTATTTCCTGTCACCACTGTTTTGTTCACTGTAGGTATTCAGGGATTACTCATCTGTTGACTAGTTGGCCACAGATGTTCAGCATCATAGTCAGACATCCACAGTTAAGGGCATATCTATCCAGACATTACTGTTTCCCTTTCACTCTCCTCTCCTTCAGCTCCCACCCTTATCTGAAATCTCTGGCCTGAGGCTGCAGTTCAGTTTCTAAGACAGTACTGTATAATATAGGAGCATAGATTTAGAGTTTCAATAGGTCATTGAGGCCATCAAATAAAATGCCTTCATTTTACAGATGAGGAAATTCATAGTCAAAGTGGGTAAGTAACTTTGTTCAGGCTCAGCTCATGGATATCCAAGGCTGGATTTGAATCTAGTTTTTCCTGATTCAGTCTAGCCCTCTGTCCATTCTATTACTTAGATGCCTAGATCTTGTGGAGTTAATTCACTCATTGGGTTTGTAGAATGGGTGAGGGTTTTTAGAGAATGGTTTGTCCCAGTGATTCCCAAAGTGGGCACCACTGCCCCCTGGTGGGTGCTGCAGTGATCCAGGAGAGGTGGTGATGGCTGTATGTGCATTTTGGGGAGGTGAATAACTGTAAGAGGGCAGTGATAGGATGTGACAGGAGGCGCTAAGTTATATTTTTTCTGGAAAGGGGACAGTAGGCCAAAAAAGTTTGGGAACCACTGGTTTGTCCAATTTCATTAGTTTATAGAGGATACAAGGGAGGCCCTGAGAGGTTA
Source organism: Gracilinanus agilis (assembly GCF_016433145.1). Taxonomy (NCBI): domain Eukaryota; kingdom Metazoa; phylum Chordata; class Mammalia; order Didelphimorphia; family Didelphidae; genus Gracilinanus; species Gracilinanus agilis. Next base: position 420,040,267 of record NC_058133.1, on the reverse strand, counting down.
AGTCACTTGCTCAAGGTTATACTACTACTACTACAACTACAAGTTCATATTTGTACAGAGCCTCAAAAGTTTTTTTTTTTTTTATTTTTTTATTTTAAACCCTTAACTTCTGTGTATTGACTTATAGGTGGAAGAGTGGTAAGGGTAGGCAATGGGGGTCAAGTGACTTGCCCAGGGTCACACAGCTGGGAAGTGTCTGAGGCCAGATTTGAACCCAGGACCTCCCGTCTCTAGGCCTGGCTCTCAATCCACTGAGCTACCCAGCTGCCCCCTCAAAAGTTTTTTTAATTAAAATTTTTTATTGAATGAAATCTCTTTTTTCTCTCCTACTTCTCCTTTTCTTTGAAAAAGAAAGAATAACAAAATCTGTATAACAAATTCCCCATTAGGCTATATCCAAAAATAGATGTGGTGATCTTACTCTGAGTTGAACATCTCACCCTCTAGAGATGGGCAACATGTTTTTGCCATGAACACTGGAATTTTAGTGCCTTGGAGGTTTATATTTTTTAAGTTCTTTATTCCATGACAACTCTTTTAAGATAGGAAGTTTAAGGATTATCTTGTCCATTTTGTAGATGGGACAACTTGCTCATGATTACATAGCCAGTAAGTAGCAGAGATGAGATTTGAATTTAGGTTTTTTAACCATCTCTATGGTGCTTTCCACAATAATAATAATAATAATTGTTAAAAGTACAGCCCTTCAAAATTTGCAAAGTACTTTATACACATTATTTCATTTGAGCCTCACAACAACTCTGAGGTATTATCATCTTTATTTCGTTGCTGTTCAGTTGTGTCCAACTCTTCGTGATTACATTTGGAGTTTTCTTGGCAAAGATACTGGAGTGATCTGGCATTTCCTTCTCTGGTTCATTTTACAAATGGAAACTGAGGCATTCAGGGTTATATATCTTGTTCAGCTAGCAAATGGCTGAGGCCAGATTTGAACTCAGGTCTTCTTGACTCCAATCCCAGCACTCTATCCACTGTACCACCTAGCTCCTTTTGGTCACAAAACAAATAAATGCCAGATCTGGAGTTTGAGCATATATCTTCCTTTTTCTGAATCCAATAGATTTCTATGCATTAAAGACATTGCCTGCTACCTTTACTGATACACTTACAATGCACTAGCTATAAAGCTGGGGTTTTAGGGATAGTTAACTTGCTGACACAGTAGCTTTTTTCCTCTAATTGCAAAAGCATCATTACCAGGCTTGGGGATATGTAGCCCTCTTCACTTTCTGTTGGTGGTAAGGTTTCTATAAATAAATAAAAATATACATTGAGAAGGGGACTCATTTTCCTCAATCAAAAACAGAGATATCATGGTTTGAAAGGAAAAAAAAATTGGATTCTTTGGTTCATGGGGACAATGGGAGAAGACATTTAAAATTGAGATTGTCCTGGAAAATTCAGGATATAGGGTTAGCATAATTATAGCTCATGGATTCGACTATACAGCTCAAGGTCTCATATGCAAATATATTCAGGAGCAACTTTTTTCTTCTTCAAAGGACTTATAGCAGGAAGGGACCTTAGAGATCATCAGTTCTTATGCTCTGGAACTTACCTCCATATAAGAATGAGGAGGCAGGTGCAGCACAGTTATATGCTTTATCAAAGTCACACAGAGCTGGGAGTTGAATCCAGCTTCTCTGGCTGCAGAATCAAGGCTCTTTCCACTCTGTCATTAGAGTCTTTCTTATAGCAGTTTAACAGGTAGTCCTGGCTCCTATCTGAGGGCTTGGCCTAGGGCTGAGCCCTGATTCTATGCCAGAGAACCCAAGGAAAACATTCTGGCTTTCTGCCTAGAAGATCAAAAAGCAATTGAAACTGAATCACAGAAGTGTGATTATATAATGTGAAAGAGAAAAGGGGGAAAAGTGGGGGCAGGTTGAATTTAAATAAAAAAAGAAAGAAAGAAAACCAAACCATACCAAATTAAAGGGGGAAAAAAGCCAAGAGGGCTAAAGGGAAAGAGAGCTATCAGAACTTCAGGACAGTGAATCAGTACTCCTAAGGTAAACACACAAATACCATGCGGACATTAAAAATGGTGGTATTTAATATCCAAACCCTTACTGAGGTCATGTTTGCTTTTTTATTCACGATGACACAAAGATGGCTAAAGCTAGAAAAGGGAAACAAAGCCAAGGCTTGTGTCTGGATTAAAAGGCCTGTGGGAAAAGTAAGAAAATAAATAAGGAAAAAAAGCATGTGGTATTGAAGGGCAACAAAGAAGAGGACTGGCAAAAGCCTTTCATAAAGGAGCATCCAGGAATGTCCAATGTCTTTGTCATCCTGAATTCCTCAAGGCTTTGGAAATAAATAAGACTTATACAGTCACAAGCAGAAAAGAAATATGTTCTTGTGTATTTATTTACATTGAGCCTCCCCAGAACATTTCCATAAAACCTAAGATAATACTCCAAATGGAAATTTAGTTGTTAGGATATGTGTGTAAAACTTAATCTCCAAAAAGGAACTGATATAATGATACGCTATATTGATCTTCTCAAATCTGACTTGTACAATAGCTGAGCATAGCCTCTAAGGCAAAAGAATGACAATAAAATTGAAGAGTACAAAGAGAGCAGGTGATGGTTAAAAGGAACAAAAAAATCTTTATTTGAATGAGAAGAAATGTATAAAGATATTTCCCACAGTAAATATACATCTTAATATGACAGTTTTATGCAATTATCTTATAAATATCTACACATACTTATATTTATATGTGTGTTTATATCTAAACATATCTATCTATCCATCCACCTATCCATCCATCCATCCATCCATCTCTCTCTCTCTTTCTCTCTCTCTCTTTCTCTCTCTCTCTTTCTCTCTCACTCTCTCTCACTCTCTCTCTCTCTCTCTCTCTCTCTCTCTCTCTCTCTCTCCTCATTATTTCAGTGGCATTTGACTCTTCCTTACCCAATTTGAGGTTTTTATTGACAAAAATACTGGAGTGGTTTGTCATTTCCTTCTCCAACTCAGTTTACTGAGACAAACAGGGTGAAATGACTTGCCCAGAGTCACACAGTCAGTAAGTGTCCGAGATTAGACTTGAACTTGGGTCTTTCTGACTCCAGGCTAGGTCCTCTATCCACTATGTCACCTAGATGATCCACCTGGATTTAGAGTGAGCCTTGCATTTGAAGGTACTGTCAAGTCCTTGAAATCTTTCAACAGTGTAGAAATGGCTCTTTAGGACTGTATCAGGAATAGTTAGTTAAAACAGAGTGAATTGACACACAGAGGGCTCAGGAGTGCCTTCCTTTCCTCCCCTAGTCTTGCTCACCTTGTTTTCCCATTCTGAAATTCCTCTATGCGAGTATCCCCAAATCCCATTCTCTCATTTGATGCTTTTTTTTGTGATCCTTTTTCAATGTACAAAAATTCTTACTTAGAAGTTCTGTCCAGTGTGGTTAAGAGACTTGCCCAGAGTTATTCATTTCAGTACCAGTACCATTCAGAGTACCAGTGAGATTGTGGATGCTGACTGAAAGCCAATTTTGAACTAAAACAAGAACTTGTAACACATAACCTAAGAGGTCAGAGATTCTAGGGTATTCAGATAATATTTTCTGCTCCAACAGGTAGCATTTATATGGAACCTTTAGGTCTATTCAGCACTTTATTATCTTATTCCATCTTTTTTCTGAAGCACAATTTCATTTATTTATTTATTCTTTTTTATTGTCATGCAAAACACACTTCCATATTGGTCATTGTTGTAGGAGCAAACTCAGACGTAACCAAAACCCCAAAATAAAACCATAAACATATTGTTGTGAGACAACTCCAACAGTTCTTTTTCTGGAGGTGAATAGCATCCTAAGTCTTTCAGGATTGTCCTAGATCAGTGCATTGCTGAGAGTAGCCAAGTTTTCACAGGTAATCATCCCCCAGTATTGCTGTTTTTGTGTACAATGTTCTCTCAGTTCTGCTTATTTCATCTACGTCAGTTCCTGCATATCTTTACAGCTTTTTCTGAAATCATTTTGCTTATCATTTCTTATAGCACAATAGTATTCCATTATCTTCTTTTATCTTAATAACCCTAAGGGTGAATATTATCACCATGTTACAAAGAGGGAAACTGAGACAGACAGACTACAGTGACTTGTCCAGGGTTACACAGTTACTAAGTGTCAGAGGCAGGATTTGAACTTAGGTCTTCCCAACTCTTAAGTCCTGTACTCTATCCAGTGTGCCTCCTAACTTCCTCTAACTATGATGTTTTTCCTTAATAGGGATTTTATTTATTGAGAAATGAACAGGGTCAACTGTATTAAATGGCATCAATCAATAAATAAGCATTTATTAAGTACCTACCTACTGAATGTGGCATAGTTTAAAGGAAATACTTCTGTGACACAGTTTGTCTGAAGTATTTGTTTAGATTTTGAGGTTGTTTGTATCCAAATAACATATTGCTCTGAGATAGCTAGGTGATACAGTGCTGGACCTGGAGTCAGGAAGACTCATTTTCTTAAATTCCAATCTGGCTTTAGACACTTACTAGCTGTGTGATCCTGGACAAGTCACTTAACCCTATTTGCCTCAGTTTCCTCTTCTATAAAATGAACTGGAGAAAGAAATGGCAAACCACTCCAGTATCTTTGCCAAGAAAACTCCAAATGGTGTCACGAAGAGCCAGACAAGATTGAAATGATTGTACAACACTGAAAATAATCCATATTCTGTTTGATTCCCCCTTCTCCCTCCTTTCTACTCTGAATCTGACTTTTCTAAAACTTGAGTACAACCTATAATTAATGTGTGTTTACATTTTTTTCAAGAACATCTCATTTTATGGACATGATCTGCATTTGACACAATAGAGTACTGTTATCAAAATAATTAGACTTTGGCAAGGTCAACTTGGTTATTATGGAAATCATTTGATTTTCTTGGAATCCACCAATCTGGTTGCTTCAGTCACTTGTATAAGCAATTGTGAGGAAAATAAGAAATATCTTGCTACTATTTTTACCATCCACTACCCTACCCCCACCATATTGTCAAACTGTTCATGTTCTTTCCTTTGACAGAATATAAATTTAGTGAGGGCAGTAACTATTTAATTTTATCTTTGTGTCCCCAGTGCCAAGCACGATGACTGGTGCAGAGTTGTTGTTTAATAAATGCTTGGTGATTGCTTAGTTGATTTTATCGGGGTTGTCTGAGTCTATACATGTAAAGTAAAGGGGAAAATTTAGGCAATAACTTGACTACTTTCAGCAAATAAAAAAAATTCCTTTTGCTTCATTTATCTGTAAAGATTTTAGGGAGGAGAGATGATGTTCCTAAAAGGTAATTTCTTTAATTCACTTTTTCATCTAGTAGGTACAAACATATCTGTCAAAATTATTTATTGCTCACATCCTTAGGCACTTGTTTATTTCTTGACAGAATGTTTCTTTGCAGTTTTTAAGGTAGAGATGTTATCCTCCTACTCTCCTCTTCAATTAAATGATGAGAACTTAAGCTGAATGATATTCATTTTATTCCATAAACAGGATTCCTATTAAAGAAAACACTTTCGAAGAAATGTAACCTGATTTCAAACATTTCACCCACAGGGACTCATACAAGAAAACTAATATTTCACCTAAAAATTTAAATCCTACAGATTGGGGGGGGAAATCTATTGTTTTTTCTTCCCTTCTTTTTTACTGTTGTGGGAGGTGTTAGAATTATAAAGGAATTTAAGCTCTAACTAGAAAGGCCTACCGTAGAAATCTTTGTACAATAGATAAAAATGAGGTTGGAGTAAATCTACTGCCACCTACCTTAAGCAAGATTTAGATAACTTGGAGAGGTTCCAAAGGAGGGTAGTGAAAATGATTAAAGGTTTGGGAAATAAACCTCCTGAACAAATGCTAAAGGAATTTGGAGTTATATAGCTTGGAAGAGAGGGTGTTGAAGGTAGAATTAATAATTGTCTTCAGGTATATGGAGGGACAAAAGGTGGGTGTTGGTGAATAGCTATCTTTGGTGTCTACTGAGGGCAACATCAGATGGACTTTGGCTTAAACTTTGGCAGAAAGATTTAAGTTCGATATTATAACTTTCTGACTCCCTTGGATTCTTGCCATTGATGAAGCCCACTCTCACGCAGAATTCAAGAAGGCAGGTCCATCCTGACACCTCTCTGAGAGGGTTTATTACTGGCGGTACCTAAGGGATTATAGCTCCATTTCACCCGTAACATGGTCTTGTAGTGAGGACCCTGGGGGGGACCGTTACACTCAGGTTCCAAGGTGCGAACAATAGACTACATTGTCAGAGAAAGTGCAGAGAGACCTTGCCATAATATATTATATCAGCATGCTTTTACCTTCTTGTCTTTTATCTGCCTTTGCCCTTGTAACAACCCTATGAGGTAGGCAAAATGGGCTACATTAGTCTTAAAAAACCTTCCGAGAAAGAGGCTATTTTACTTACCTCACAGGGTTGTTAAAAGGGTCAAATGAGGTGGAAAGATGTGGAAATGCTATGGTGGTAAAGGCTTGAATTGTTGTATTATTGTTATGCCTACATTATAATCATGTTGAGGAAAATGAGAAGATTGACATATTTGAATTACTATAGAATTACAATTATGAGTTTTTCTCAAGATTTGGAATTGTTATGGAAACATTATCTTAATGGCACTTTTCCATTTGAAAGACATTAAGCCTATCAATAAAAAACTACATTATAGCACCTGGATGCCTCTCTTTTGCACAGGCATCTCTCAGTCTGTCATGGAAACTCCTCCAGAAGACTTTCTTCGCAAAATATAATGTATTTCCTATGCAATGAGGAAATAGAAGGAACCAAAGGTATTTGTGTATCTGCTGATGAACCAGACTGACTAGATGATGGCAGACTATGGAAAACTGTTCAAGACACTAGTAGAGCTTTTGCAATTGTTCTTGCTTCCTTTAAGACAACCCGACTGCCATTTCTTTTATAAAGCCTTTCCTGATTTCTGCTAGCCAGAAGAGATATTGTTCTTCTCTGATGAGGCATTGGGGTAGAGTGGAGGAAGTATGGATTTGAAGTCAGGACACCTGTGTTTTGCTTTGACATTTACTAGTTGTGTGATTGTGGACAAGACACTTAAAAATTAATCTTTGTTTTATATTCAGGTCTAAAATGTTCCCTTCCTCATGTTTCCTCTCTTTTGATTTGAGAAAACAAGTTCAACAAAATCTTTGTTATGAACATTTCTTGTGAAATAAATTTTTGCATTGTTCGTGTCCTAAAGGAAATTATCTCAAGCTGACCTCCGAGTCCCATATCAGTAGGTGGATAGTATGTTTTATCTTGAGTCCTCTAGAACTGTGTGATTGGTCATTTTGCTGATCTGAGTTGTTTTTCAAAGGATGCTTGTCTTTATAACATTGTGGCTATTATAAAAATTGTTATCCTGGTTCTGGTCTACTAACTTTGCACCAATTCATCCAAATCTTCCTGGGCAAGTCCTTTATCCTTTCTGATCTTCTTTCCTTGATTTGTTGTTCAGTTGGGAACTCTTTATGACTCCATTTGGGGTTTTCTTGGCAAAGATACCAAAGTGGTTTGCCATTTCTTTCTCCATCTTATTTTACAGAGGAGGAAACTGAGGCAAACGGGCTAAGTATTTGCCCAAGGTCACATAACTAATAAGTGTCTGAGGCTGGATATGAAATGAGGATGATGAATCTCCCTGATTCCAGGACCAGTGCTCTATCCACTCGGTCATCTAATTGTCCCTTTCCTTGCTAAGGAGAGATAATTATATTTGTACTACATTCCTCATAGATTTGTTATAAAGGAAATGCTTGGTAAACTTTAAAATGACAAATAGGAGTATTTTTTGGACCTCTCCTACATGTATGCTCTACCTTGTATTATAATTATTTGTACACATATTCCTTATTTTCTTACTTGATGGTAAGTTCTTTGAGGACAGGCATTGTGTCTTTTAAAAAAGTTATTTAAAAACTCTTACCTTCTTTCTTAGAATTGATATCAGTTCCAAGGCAGAAGAGTGGTAAAGGCCAGTCAAAAAAAAGTTAAGCAACTTGCCCCGAGTCACACAGCTAGGAAGTGTCCAAAGTCAGATTAGAATCCAGGACCTCCCATTTCTAAGCCTGGCTTTCTAGCCACTGAACCACCCAGCTGCCCCAGACCATATCCTTTTGAAATCTTCCCCAGTGCCTTACATACAATATAGGGTAACCTGAGAACCTTGAATTTAATAACTAAAAACTGCACTAAAGCTTTTGGGACATTCTCTATATACTTAATTTAATATTTGTTGAGATGAACATATGCCAGTTGAAAAATAAATAAAAAAGCAAGAGGTTAAGGGCGTGTAGCATACATTGGGAGCTAGAACGTCCTGGCAATCTTTTTGCTAAGCCTTGCCAGTTTACTGTCACATCTTTCAAATTTGTCCCCCTTTCTCCACTCACACAGCCTCTACTTGAATTCAGACCCCTGTTGCCTCATAATTGGACCACTGCAATAACTTCCAAATTAATAGCTCCACTTCTGATCTCTCGCTTATCAAATCCATCTTCAACTTTCCACCAAATTGATAGTCTTAGATTTCAGATCCGAACATGTCCCTGCTCTACTCAAAATTGGTCAGTGATTCCCTCCCTTTTGCCTCTAGGATAAAGTACAAAATCTTTAGACTCATTTGAAATCCTCTCCAATTTGGTTCTCATCTACCTTTTTAGTCTTATCTTGTAGGCTTTCCCTATTATTTCCTATTATGCTCTCTATTCTAGTCACACCGGTCTGCTAGCTGCTGCTTGTACAGAACATTCAGTTTCTAACATCTGTGGCTTTGCACAAATGAGCTCCAAAGTATGGAAATGCATGCTCTTCTTCCCTTTGCCTCCTACCATCTTTAGCTTCCCTCAGTTCATACGTCAGCTGTCACCACTTCCATGAGATCTTTCCTGTTTCTTTGTTACTAAGCCCTTTCACCTTGTTGCAATTACTTTGTATGATTTTATTTTACAGAAATACTATACATTGCATAATATTCACATGGAATATAAAATAAAATTAAATATTAAATCTCATTTGGCTCTTAAAGTCCTTTTATAATTTATCCTCTTCCTATCTTTCCAATTTTCTTACATGTTACTCTTCTCCATTTACTCGAATATTCAGTGATATTCCGTGCTGTTGCTCATACATAACATGCCATCGTCCACCTCACACCTGGAGTGTTCTCCTTCCTGCCTTTCACATCATGGCTTTTCCAGCTTCCAATCCAATCAGCACGTATTAAGTATCAACAGTGTGCCAGGCACTGTGCTGAGCCTTGGAGATACAATTTATAAAAAGAAAGAGGGGAAGCTAAGTGGCTTAGTGGATAGAAAACTAGGCTGGGAGAACAGAGGACCTGGGTTCAAATTTGGTTTCAGACACTTCTTAATTGTGTGACCCTGGGCAAGTCACTAAACCCCATTTGCCTAACCTTTACCACTTGTCTTCCCTGAAACCAATTCTCTATATTGATTCTAAGACAGATCGTATGTGTCTAAAAAAAGTTCTTACTCCTAATGAGTCTATAATCTAAAGGGAAAGACAACGAGCAAAAAAGAAGCAGGAAAAGGGAGAAGAGGGGTTTGGATTGGTTTCCTTCAAGACTTAGCTGAAATTCCCCTTTCTGCAGGAGACCTTTCTCAATGCTTGCCTTCTTTAACCTCTTCATCTCCCGTCACCCATTGCTAGTCTCTTCCCTCCAGGATTACTTCCCATTTGCACTGTATATACCCTGTATATTTTATATTCCTATTTATCCTGTATTGTTTTGTTGATATTTTCCCCCTCCATTAGAATGTGAACTCTTTGAGGACAAAGAAAGAGCATTTCTTTAAAATCCTATCACTTGGCACAAAGCAAGTGCTTAATAAACTATGTTGATTGATTAATTCTTTGATCCTATATAGTTTGCATTTACTTACTTGAATACAATTTTGTATTACTTCTCTCTGTCTTTTTCTCAGTTTCTGCCTGTCTGCCTGTCTGTCTGTCTCATCCCATCCCATCCCACTGTCTAACTATCTACATATCATCTCTCATCTATCTATCTATCTATCTATCTATCTATCTATCTATCTATCTATCNATCATCTCTCATCTATCTATCTATCTATCTATCTATCTATCTATCTATCTATCTATCTATCCATCCATCCATCCATCCATCCATCCATCCATCCATCCATCTCCTTGATTCTCTCTCTCCTTCTCCCTCTCTTTCTCTCTCTCCCTCTCCTCGCTCTCTCTTTCTCTCTCTCTGATTTCATGCCAATGTTCGTGACCTTTCCCTTCTCCTCCCTGATATTTATTCTCTTAACTATAATGCAGTTGCAAATACAGAAACATTTTATTTGAATGAATATGGTCAATTAATGATTATGCATGTATCTTCTGGTGACTATATAAGCTAATAGTTTTTACTTTCTTCCTCTCCAACCATTATATTACCATAGTTTTAGAGACAGAATTTTCTCTCCATTTTTAACTGCTAGCAGAAGTGTTGAGAGATAGCATGGTAGTAAAGTCAATAGAGATCTGGCCTCATAGACAAGAAGATCTGGGCTCCAATCGGGCCTCTGACAGGTACTGACTGTGTGAGTCTAAGCAAATCATTTAACCTCTTAGAGCTGCAGGCAAATCTTCAAGTCTAAAATTGCTCAATAGCTATAATCTGCCCAGGTAGAGGGGATTTCCTCACTGGGAGTTCCAGAGGCCAGTAAAACCAGGAGTCTTACCCTCCAAAAAAGTACAAGTGCTAATGAAGAGTGAAATGGGCAAAATGTAGGTAAGCATAGGGAATAGAAGCCAAGGGTCTGGAAAATTATTGCCTTTAACCAACTGCTACAGAAGATCTTGTTCATATGAGGGAAACATTTTGCCAACATGCCAAATTTTTCTCTCCAAGTGTGTTCCCTCTCACTGAACCCTTCAGGGCTAAGCCTGGGCCCAAAGGGCCCCATGAGACATATGCCCTTTGGCTTTCAGATCAAGGCTTTATGCAGATCTAGAACTGCGGGGAGTTTCCCTGTTTTTGTCCATTCTTTTCTAAATCAGCTCTGTTTGCTTGTTAGATAAGACTTGTTTGAACTGTGTCCCACACAGGAGGCATGCTCGAAGGCAGGTAGAAGAACTCAGCTTGATTATATATTTCAAATGCTTTCCTGGGACTTCTTGGCTGGAAATCTTCCCTTGTTTTGACAGAACATAATGGCTTATAGTGAGATGTGAACTTCTAGGGCTGGATGGCACTGTAGTTCATTGGAAAGAATGCTGGATTTGGAATCAGAGAACCTCAGTTCAAATCCAAATTCCTTCATTTACTACTTGTGCAACTGATGTTATGGATTTTGGAGAAATCTAACAAGTGAAGACATTTTTCATATGATTCAACATCCACTACAAATATCACTGATCAATGACTTGTATCAATTTGTATCAATGATACAAATATATCAAAAATATAAAAAACTGATGTGGGCAAGTAAGTTCTCTGAGCCTTTGTTTCCTGATCTGTAAAATGAAGTGGTTGGTCTAGATGGCTTCTGAGGTTCTTTCCAGCTTTCAATTTGTGATCCTTATATCTTATTTTTAGAATCAGTCTTAGATCTGGAAAAAACTGAAGAGATTAATCTAGGTTCTGTGCACTTTACTCCCCACCCGCAAACGATTAGCCAGCCTCCACTTGAAAATCTTTCATGATGGGAAACTTGTCACCTTGAGGATGAGCCTATCCCAAGACTGGGAAGCTTATCAGTTCTTCCTCATGATGAGTTGGAACATGTCTCCTTGCAAAAAAGTTCTACCTAATCTTCCTAGTTCTGCCCTGAAGGTGAGAGTGTTGTTGGTTTGTGTCCTGTTCCCTCCTTCCCAACATTAGGAAGACAGCAATGTGTCCCCAACTTACTCCTCATTTAGGCCAACAGAAACAAGCAGAAATGTTTGGACCTATATAACATTGTAGGCACATTACCACTGTCAGCATCAGCTACCCAGCTTTTCTGAAACTTCTGTAGCTAGTTTTAAGTCAGGATCCAGTAATACTAATTGAATTGGATTAAACTAAGGCAGAGATTTTCTGCTTCCCTCTTTTGTTCACTGTTGGCCATGGCTGTTTATTATTCTGAAAAACAAAAGCTGTTTTTTAATGTTGTAGGAATGTCAAGCTACTTACCTAAGAAAGTCTGAGAGGTTCTTTGAGGCATGATTGGAAGAGAAACTACTTTTCTAGGTCACATACTTAAATACAAAATGAACCTGGCAAAAAAGGCCAGAAGTGACAGGTATGTAGCGGATAGATTACAAATGAACAGATTGCTGCCATTTCTAATTAAGCTTATCAGCAAATATGTACAGCTTTCCAACATGTGAGAAGGTCTTCAGGTTGCCGATACCAAGCCTGTGTGAGCCTGGTTACTTAAAGGAGCCTATGAGGGGAGCCTAAAGAACATGTAATTTTTGTGGCTCTTAAGTCACTGGTTCTGATTATTTTTCCTTGGAGGTAGGTGAGAGTAAGTATTGATTATTAGGTTGTCAGTTTCGACCCACCAAGGAAAATGAAAAAGGAAATGAAATAAATTGCAGATATTTAAAGCATAAGTGAATAATGGCAGTCAGTTGGTTTTATAACATGGTGGCATTTGAATTGGATATGTTGGCACTGAATCATACAAAATATGTATTTATGCATTAGATTTCTCTAAAATTCATGGTACAGGTTTTTAACAAGATGCAGGAAAAATAAACTGCAACCCTGATTTTTTTTTTTATCCTGAGGTTGCTCATGACAGTGATTCAGTATGGCCCTGTACTCAATGTGATTCATGTAAAAGGTATATACAGGAAGTATTGAGTTTGAAAGGAGTCATCAACCATCTCTGGAAACAGTGCTCTGAATGAATGCAATTCTCTGCTTGGCCGTCATCATCACCATCATCAACAATAAGCGTTTATTGAGCACCTCCTCTGTGTTTAATTATTGTTTGGGGCACATTCACGCCATGCCACCAATACATAAAGAGATTATGTTTGATTTATAAGCATGTTAAATATTCTAATTCAATTGTGGAAGATTTTTCTTATGCCGTCCTTATGTACACGGTGTGATCTCGGCACACACATAGATTAAAGACTGTTTATATGCTTTTGTATGTGATTATGTATCATGTAGATACAAAAATGTCATAATTTCTAAATGAGACATCTGGGGCTAGATTCACAGTCTATATAACTCTTTGAAAAGGAACTTCTCAGCTTCCTGCGTAATCCCTTCTTGGAGGACTATCTGTCATTTTTTGATTCTCTTCTTTGAAAGAGTTTGCTCTCATAAGAGAATTCCTTCATAGCATTACAAAGGTTAAGAATTATATATTTATCTGTGGTTTGAAGGGAAACCTACAAAATCTCCTCGTGAGATAGATTGAGTGTATATAGTCCTAATAATAACAATGAACATGAAGTTTCAACAACAATAATAATAATATCTGTTGGTCTTGATCTGAAATTTTATACCATAAAATACTTAAAGAGATCTGTGATGTCACTGATGTAGGCATTCCCTCCTAAAATGCAAATTGCAACCATTTCCTACCTGCCCATCTTTTAGGATGATTGTTCATGTACTTCCATAAGTTTTCCACTGGGGATCTATACAATGTTTATTGGAAGCCTATTGACTTCATATCCCAAGTATATCAAGAGCACCTAGTTTTACTCTAGGTTGTCCCTTATTCTCATTATCTTTTTTTGAGTGGCATTTCTTTGATCAATTTCTTTATATCATTTCTTTGTAATTCTCCATTTGTGATGTGTCATAGCTTGCTCCTGTCCACCATGATCTTCTTGTCTTTTGGCTGAACCTCAGTTTCGGTTCATTGGAGACCCTAGCATTTTGTAATTCATAGTCATACCACATCCCCAAAACTCTATTGGCTTAAAAAAAGATGACTCCTTGTTTCAGGAAAGAATTTGGGGTCATTAAAAGAATTTTGAGATTTGTAAAAGACAGCCTAACCCATTTTCTAACTTCTGTTCCACTCTGGGCTTAATTCTTTCTCCATTTGCTGAAGATACTAATGAGTTTGGTAAATGGTCCATTCATATATATATGATGTTTTTCTTATGTGGAGAGTAAGCATTCTTCATCCTCTTGGTTTTTCCAGGGTAGTTGGTAACCTATACTCTTTGGAGTAATTATGGATATCATTTAAGAGGCTATGCAATATTCCAGGGCTTGATGCATTTATCCAATGCTATCTGCAAACGCAAGCATCTGGAGGACTTCAGCACTTATAAGAGATCCCTTTTTGACTTACATCCTGTATGGATCTCCTCCATGAGAAAGATGATGCTATTGGTGAGCATATATCTCTTTGTTTTATTTCTCATTTGATATTAATGATCTGAGTGTATTGAACCATGCTATCCCTTCTACATCTTTTGAGAAATTGCATTTCTTTTTATATAATTGTGGGAGACAACTTGTTGGAGTAGAGCCATTAAAGTGGTATTTTGCTTTATTAAATCTAATGGCTTTTTATAGTTAACAGTCAATAAGTGCTGTGTGATCTCATACATTTTTGCATCTTTCATTCACTTGCGTGTTGACAGAAATGTAAAATGTCACTTGCAAAAGCCTGCCTGTTTCTTTTTAATACTCTTAACAAGGATTCCCCCAAATTTAGATGGGATATTAATAAATAAAATAGCTAATATTTATATAGTGCTTACTATATGCCAAACACTGTGTTAAGGGCTTTACAATTATTATTTCATTTGATCCTGATAACTCTGGTAGGAAGGTGCTATTACCCCTACGTTACAGTTGAGGAAACTGAGGCAGAGGTTAAATGACTTGCCTAGGGTCATGTAGCTATTAAGTGTTTGAGGTAGGACTTGAACTTGGAACTTTCTCAGTCTATGTCCACTGCTCTATCTATTGCACCATCTTAGCTGCCCCTAATAATAAGCATATTGAATAGCACTTATTGACATTGACATTCTCTTAATCACCTTTTTTGAGTAGTTAATAAGGTTCAATTCTTTCTATGACCCATCCACCCCCAATCGTTTGGCATATTTATCTCCTTTAAATACTTTAAGAATTAATCTTTTAATTTCATCAGCATTATGGAGTCTTCAGCACAATCTCCTTTCTATGAACTTGATCCTAATATAGTTCACTTTTCTTGCCTTCATTTTCTGCATTTCTGCTTCCTTGAGAATCACAACTAGAATTGTCATGTTCAAGTGAAATGAAGTGATCATACTGTCCTTGATAGTGAATAAAATTTGTTATAAAAATCCTAATAGATCATTTTCATCTTTCATCTATTGTCCTTACAGTTTCATCATTAAATGATTACAGGATGACTTTGCTTCACTGGGTGTCTCGCTGTTTCTTTGAACTATTTTTTCCTCTAATGTTTCTTTTTGCTTTTTGAGTTTATACTATTCACTACCTTCCGCAGTCCTTCCCTGTAAACATATGGATTTATATTCTGAACCAGTGCTGTTCTTACTTGTCATAGCTATCTGCTTGGCAAATAAATTGTGTTTACTGATTGAAACAGATTTTGGACATTTTCGGAATCCTTTGTTATGGCAGTTGATTCACATCAGATAAGCCTAAGTTAAATTGTCAAAATGGCTCTTCATGTCCTTTCCTCCATCCATTTTCCTTTTTGGGGGACATAATTAACTTGGTTAAATAGGTTAAGACGAAGTTGGTTTAAATGCATGCATTCTTTTTCCCTCTCTTTTATTTTTTCTTTTAGTTTCAGATCAATTTTGATCTTTGCTCTAAGAAATCACCAGTCCAACTATACATAAATAACAGATTCAGACATTCTCCCAAGTCATTAATGAGTAATTCTTGTTTATAAAAATTTAGTCAATTCAATTCAGGGGAGGGGGGAGATATCAAATAGAGAAATGGTAAAAAGAGAACTAATTGAAAGAATAAAGAAGAGAATTAAAAAGGATGATTAATCAACCACCCCAAATAATTAGGTTGACCATATTAATCAGGCTGACCATAATAAGACTACACTGAAATGGAAGAGTGAAAGAAAACTGGATCTATACAAATTTTTATTTCATTGCTTCAAAAGAAATCCAAGTACAATGAGGTAGGTTCAAAATCCAACTCCCTCTATTAATATATATCATAACTTTTCAGAGTCTTAGTGGATGGCATTCATTAGTTGTGATAGCCACACAAATCAACCAGTAGCTCTCTTACCGCATCAACCAGTTGTACAATTTTTTCTTGATACATCTTTCTAAACTAAAATAATCTGATTCTTAGACAAAAGGTACAGTGTAATGAGTGAACATATATTGGAATTTTTTTTCTAATGAGATAATAGGATTAAAAAAAACCAGCTTTGGAGATCATCTGGTCTAATACTATCATTTCATAGTTTAACAAATTAGGGTCCAGATATCCCAAGTGATTAATCTGAGTTTGTGTATAGAGTAAGTAGCAGAATTAGTTTTCAAACCCAGGTCTTCCAACTATGAATTCATTACTCTGTTCTTGGTAGCTATGGATGGAACACTAGACCTGTTTCAGGAAGATTTGAGTTCATATTATGAGTTGGATATTTACTAGCTGTGTAATCTTGGGCAATTGTTTGATCTCTGTCTACCTCAGTTTCCTCATCTGTAAAATGGGGATAATAATAATAACATCTACCATCTAAGGTTTTTGTGAGAGATAATATTTCTAAAATGCTTTTCAAATCTTAGAACTCTTTATAAATGTAAATTATTTTCTGTTCAATCAATACCTTCTCTTCTTGTGTTTATATGGAATGGATGAATTTCAAACTACTTTCTAAACTTCAGTTTTCTCTTTCCTTATAGGATATGTTTAAGTTTCCTCTTTTTGGTATTATTTGAAATATCCCCCACTATGGGATATATTTCTTCTATTTTCTTATTTCCATGAGTTCAAACTTTCAGGCTTACGCTGATATAATAATCACATAGAGAAAGCCAAGCTATCTGTCATGTCACCTCCAAGATTTCAGTTTATTCTATTGGGAATGGAGAACAATAAAAAGTTGCAGTTTTTCAACTATAATCAAGGGAAATTCAACCTGTGGTATGCAAACGGGAGCATGGAGTTGTAAGAGAAAAATAAACAAGCAGATCTTCCTGGTGTCAGACTAATCACATTTTTACTACAGCATTATCATGGGGCTTCAACATGTATACCGTTCTACTGCATAGCTCTCTGCCTTGGGGATTGTTACTTCTGTTTCTGAAGTCATTCTGGGATTTTCAGGGTTCCAGCAGATTGATCTACAGATAACCACATATATATCCACATGTGTGATTTCAGAATGACTCTAGGCTCAGAAGAAACAGTTCTCAGAATAGAAACTTGTAGAAGAGCAGAAGTGCGTGGTGGAGAATGAAGAAGGGTTGCTCCCATGCCAAGAGCAAGGGTTAAACCATGGGCAGAATATGTGATCCAATGACCCTAACAATGTCAAGAGAACCTGAGAAGAGCCACAAGAATATCTGATGGACTCCCTTTGGTGACCTAATGGTAGGGCATGTAGAATCACACACAAGGAGGCAATATGGATTTGCTGTAATCAGCATTAGTGTGAGGGAATGACATTGTAAATCTATTGAGGATATCTTTCTGTTATAATAGATAGCTATTTATGGGGGTGTGTGACAGACAGATAGACAGAGAAAGACAGAGAGACAGAGAGAGACAGAGAGTGAGAAAGGAGAGGGAAAGAGAGACAGACAGAGACAGAGAGAGAAAGGAGAGGAAAAAAAGAGACAGAGAGATAGAGACAGAGAAAGAGAGACAGAGAGAATGGGAAAGGAGAGGGAAAGAGAGACAGAGAGAAAAAAAGGAGAAGGAAAGAGAGACAGAGACAGAGAGAGCAAGAAAGCAGAGGGAGACAGACAGACAGACAGAGGGAGGGCAGAAGTGGGACTTGAATCCAACACCATCTTGCTAACTGCTATATTAGGCTGCCTAATAGCTATATTTATATCTACTTATCTGAATAACCAAAGGAAACCAGGAGAATTTTTGGAAAGAAATGCATAAGAATTACAGAGAATGAGGAAGTGTGGATGACATGACATGTCCTGCATGAGTGGAGGGGAATATACACACTAATGAAATTACAGATTCATTCAGATATCAGAGTTTATATTTTTATCACATTTATCTCTTAGACTAAATTCTGGATGTTCAGTTGATTCCAGGAATGCTACTAGACTATCAACAGGGATATGTTATAGAGACATACATAGGCAACATGTTTACATATGTGTACATATACTAACAAAATACTAAAGCATATGCACATTCATGTACCTACCTGTGGTACTTTGGCAGGTCCATAATTTTTTTGTGGGTGTCTTCTTCTGCTGTAGATCATAGCCTTTTTGGGTCTTCTTATTTGTATCTTTCTAGAAGTCTTTCAAAGAGGCTCCATCCAACCTGTTGGTGGCTTTCTATGATCCTTTTGAACATTTCCTGGATACAAATGCAGCTCTCTGTCTGTTTTTTCTCATTCTTCCTGTCTAACTGGCCTCCTCCTTTTTTGGTCTTACATACCCTAGACAAAGTTTTTATTATTTTTTAATGCCATTCCTGATAGCCAAACTATCAGGGTAAGATGCTGCAGCCCATTTAGTTCACGTTTATTTTTTTCTATCCTTTGAATTTCCTTTCATTTTGAATCTTTCTACATCAGTAAAGTTTAGCTGAAAGAGCCTTGGACTTAGTCCAAATTCCATTTCCAATATTTACTATTTCCATGTCTATAGGCAAGTCCTACTTCTCAGATTGTGAGTTTTCTCATCTTTAAAATGGGGATTATCACTGCATTAACGACCTCCAACAAAGGATGTGAAGTCGACAGAGAGCTGGACAGGGAGACCTTGGTTCAAATCCTTCTCTAACCTATCCTAGTTATGTGAGCCTGGGCAAATCACTCAGCCTTTTAGTGCTTGAGGCAACTCCTTCAGCTTTTAAATTACAGAGAATCTGCCAAACTGAACTAAGGTGGTTCCTCTCTGGGAATTACCTACACCAATAAAAGCACAGGTCCAATCTCTACATAGAGCCAAGTGGATTTATTTTGATCTTCTTTATGATCTCACTGTTATAGGCAGGAGCTCCTCTATCAATGCAGATTGGTACCTGCAGTGTGATTTATTGAGATTGATCAGGGCACAGAGATTAAGTGACTTGATTAGGTTCACATAGCTAATAAGAGTCAAAAGTGGGACTCAGTTGTAGGTCATATATATTAGTCTGGACAACACATGGTTTTCATTCATTTATTTTCCCCAGTGTAGATGGCTAGACTATTTGCCTTTATATTGTTGTGGATGTCAGTGAGGACACTTTGTAGATCATATTTTGTTGTCGTTGTTTTTTGTATTACTTGAGGTCAGTACTTAGTGGATCATTGAATAAAGTTTTCTCCATAGTTATACTGGTCAAGGTATAGTTTAATTTTTAATGTACACATAGCAGACATTATTTAAGGGAAGCCTTCAAGGCTGCTTTTTGTTTCTTATGTCCTTTACACCTCTAAGTCATCTAGGTGCCAGCAAGATATATGGTATTTTATTTAAAAATCACCTCCAAAAGCTTGGCAATTTCTTTCTCATTCCTTTACTTATAGGATTTCTGGGTCCTTAGAATCAATCTGTTGTTTGGTCATTTTCATTTGTGCCCAAATCTTTGTGATCCCATTTATGATTTTTCTTGGCAAAGATATTGGAATGATTTGCCATTTTCTTATTCCACTCATTTTACAGAGGAGCTAGAGGCATTAAGGAACCCAAAGAAATTGGGAGGAGAATGTTTATTGGGAGGGGACCTACCTATTGGCCAAGGTAAACCTCTTAATAGAGATCTGGAGGAAGGCTTTAGGTTCTGGAAGAAATTGCTGACTAAAAAAAAAGGTTAATTCATTCCAAATTAGAAATCTATTAGTTTTAGTTACCTTCCCTAGAGGAGATGAGAATTAGTCTGATTTTCAGTCATTTTTCAGTCCTGTCCAACTCTTTAAGATACCATTTGGGGTTTTCTTGTAAGGATACTGGAGTAGTTTGTCCTTTCCTTCTTCTGCTCATTTTACAATGAGGAAACCCATGCAAAAAGGATTAAATGACTTGCCCGGGGTCACACAACTAGTAAGTGTCTGAGGTTAGATTTGAACTCTGGAATATGAGTGTCTCTGACTCCAACTTCAGTGCTCTAGTCTCTATAACATCTAGAATCTATTCTTTCTTTCAAAACTTAATTCAACCATGATTTTCTATACAAGGCTTTTTCTCATCCCCTTACCTGCTAGTTATTTTTATTTCTTCATATGCTTGATTGTTTTCATTAAAATTTTAATTTTAAAATTATTTAAAAATTTAAATTTAAATTAAAAATTGAAAATTATTTAAAAATTAAAAATTAAAATTTCATTTCATTTAAAAATAAGAGAGCAGGTTTGACAATTGCCAAATTTTGGGTTACTTTTTGGAGATGTGTGTATAATAGTTGCATGTTATATTTTCCATTGATTTACAATCTTCTCCCATTTGAAACATCTGGAGAATTAATCTATTGCCTTGTAAAAAAATAGATAATTAAAAAAATGTTGATGTTATAAAAGGAGCAAGGATTGCCTCTGTCCAAAATGAAGCTTTCTAGGAAGGGAGCTTGTATATTCATTGGAGAAAGAGTCAGGAAATCAGAATGCTGTGGGATTGTGCTTGAAGGAGGTATTTCAATTAAGAGATGTGAAATTGGAAGGACATAGAATTAAAAAGATGACCAGCCTAATGGAGAGATGACTTGTTCAAGAGTCCTAGAGTATTCCTGAGCAGTCATGGGAGGAGAGAAAAAATGGTACATTCTGATCATATGAAGCACATCCACTGGGCAGGAGATGCAGTTCAGCTTATAGTTGTTATGTTTAAGTTCTAGGTACAGAGGAGGACAAGTTCCCAGGAGACCATCTCCATGAAGAAGAAGCTGGCAACATAGAGCTGGATCAAAGGTGAAGGCCAGGATCAAAGAGTTGTAATAAATCTCCATGTTGGCCATTGAGATTATACTGATGGGAAAGACCTGACTCTTTTTCCTGTCTACCCATATACATTAGGAATTGTTTTCATAATGTCTTATAGATATTCTCTGAGAATATTCCTCCCTCCCCCCTTTATTGAAAAGAATAAATAGCAGAATCCATTTGTACATGTTGTGAGTTGGGCCCTGGGAGCTGTTCTAGTTAAACTTTTTTCCCCTTAGTTATTATTATTCTTTTTATTTATTTTTTACCTATTTTATTACTTATTTATTTGTTATTATTATTTATTTTATTATTATTTAGTAATATTTATTATTATTATTTTTATGTCTTAAATGCTTTAGAAAGATATCGGTTGTGGTGAGCTTGTTATCAGGAAAAGCTAGATTCAAGTCTAGATTCTGATATATGTTAGCTCTGTGACTCTAAATAAGTCACTTACCTCATTAATGCCTTGGCAACTCCCTAAAAACAGATGAATTGCTAATTGATAGAATTTTCATGTGGAAAGTTTTTTTAAACTTATGAAATCTTACAAAGGTCCAGAGTATTCCCCACCCCCTGCAATGAATTGCTTTGATATTGGGTTTGTGATTCTTTATGTTTTATGATTAGGGAGAATTACTGATATGCATGATTGATTAATCAAAATGTAACATATTAAACCTGAACAAAGTAGAAAAGGGTTCTAGAGATAGAGTATCTGGGAACCTTTAGGGCACTCATGGCACAATAAAAATGATTGTAGATCAAATCTCTTTTGTGCCTGCTATCCTTGTTTCATCTACCCATGATCCTTGAATGATTGGGCTTAGCTAGATCTTTTGCCAAGTTCTCTTCAGATTCACTTTCTCCTCCCCTGCTTTTAATGGTTTTGTCTTCTTTCATCTGCCTCTAAAATGTTTTGTGAGTGGTCTGGTATTCTAAATCAGTGCTGCCCTCAGATGCCACATCTGCTTGGCAAGAATTTAAAGTGTTTGCTGACTGAAGTGGTTTCTTGGATCTTTTTGCCTGTCCAGAGGAGACCTTTCAGTTCATCCTTCCGTTTACCTATAATTTCTTTCTGTGTCCTTAGAATCCCTAGTTTTCTTCAAATTTCATCTTAACTACCACTTTCTACATAAAGCTTTTCTTTATCTACTAAGCTATTTGGACATACCTCTCAAAAATATCTTCTATTTATTTTGCATGTACTTTGTATTTATGCACATATTGTTTCCCCCTATAGAATGTAAGCTCCTCGAGGGTAGGGACTGTTTCTTCTTCTTCTTCTTCTTCTTCTTTTTTTTTTTTGTCTTTTTATCCCAACTACTTCCATTATTGTCTTTATACATCCTCAGAATAACTTACCATGGCTGGATCTTTTGCTAAATTTTCTTTAAATTGGTTTTCACGTGTACTGCTTATCTATGCTCTATGTGATATTCATATTCATAATCATTCATCATTCTTTTTTTTGCAAGATTGTACAAATGTGTTTATATTCCAAACCAGTTTTTGGCCATCATTTCCCTCTTCTTTGTAAGCAAGTTAAATGTTTGCTGACTAAGGCCATTATTGGGGTTTTGGGTCTTCTTGTGGCCATTGATTTATACTGATTGAACTTTGGTATACTTTTATTATAAGCTGTTGGCTGTTTCTGATATTTCATTTTTCTTTGTTAGTTACTTATTTAAATTATTCTGAATTGAGTTGTTCTAATTGTATACCACATATTTTTTCTCACTATTGTTTGTTTCATCTTTTTATAATTTTGATTCTTACTCTAACAAATAACTATTCAAACTCTACAGAGACAGGTGATTTAGAAATGACTCCCATTGAAATAATAAGTCCTCTTTTGTCCCTAAAGAATATAAAAAATTTCTTTTTTTTCTCCTTTGCTTTTTTAGTGATTTATTTAGTGTCTGCCATGTCTAATGCTTCCCCTGGGCTTTGATTTCACATCAGCAATTACTTTTTGAAATTTACCAATTTCAAACTGGATATTCTAATGATACCACAAACAAAAGCTGTCCCAAATAGAATATATTATTTTCTCCTCAACTCTTTCCCCTCTTCCAAATTTCCCTGTTTCTCTCAAAGTCACCACCACTGTCTCCAGGCTTCTAGATTTATAACTTTATTATTATCTTGGGCTTCTCATTCTTCCTCATCCAACATATCTAATCAGATGCCAAATCTAACCTCTACAACAAATTTCTGCCTCTATGTCATCTCTTACACATAGCATCTTTTCTCTGCTCATACAGTTAACACCTTGGCTCAAGTCATTATCTTCTCTTGCCTAGATTATTTCAATGGCATCCTAATTATCTCTCTCCTTCAAGTCTCTCTTCACTTCTATTTACTCTCCATATTTCTCCCTAAAGTCATCAGCCTTAAGAATAGAACTTATCATGCCACTTCTCTCCTCAAAACTACAGTGGCTCCTTGTTGTCTCAAGAAACAAGTAGAAACTCTTTTGACTTTCAAGGCTCTTTACAGTCATTCCTCTGTTCTATCTTTCCAACTGGTCTCCTCTCCATTTCATATATATATATATGTTACTTCATTTACCCTTCTCAGTACCTTTTCTACTTTCCTCACTTATACAAAATAGAATTACCCTCTTCCTTCAAGACAAATCAAGTAGCACCTTCTAAATGAAGCCTTTTCTCATTCTCTCAATTGCTAGTGCTCTACCTCTCAAACTACCTTGTATTTAATTTTGATGTATTCTCTTTATATATATATATTTACATATAACATATAATTATATATATAATGAGGGAAAGGAGTTGATGCCATTCTCCAGATGGGAGAAATTGGTGAACCTGTTTCTAAGAACATATGATGGCTCGTTCCTCAATATGGAGTATATTTGGACTTTTATAGCATCTCCGTATGATGATAAGATGAAATTTAATGATTCTAAGATTTTTCTTGAAACAAAGGCCCAACCTTTTAATTCCAATATTTTCTGTGTCTGAAGTGAGACATAAAATATAAATGGCTCTGAAGGACTGAAAATGAATATCCACACAGTGGACAATAGAAAGGTACATGGTAGATATAAGCAGGCTATAATATATGTGTATATGTTTATTTATGAGTATCTATACATATAGCTATATAACTATCTTTATAATAAATCTTCATATTTATATTATATTCACAATATAGTGTAATAATTATATATTATAAAATATTTATAATAAATAAATTTTCATAATAAATTTGTTTTGAAGAGGATCAATAACATCACAGGGTAATGTATTGACCTGTGTATGAATTGGCTATGTGAGACAAAGTTGCACAGAGTCATCAGCCTCACTCTCTTTCAGTCATCAAAATACAGTGGCAAGACAAAAGTTAGGTCAACTGGCAATGGCCCAGGTTGCAGTGAATGACTTTGAAGACGCTGATGTCTGACTAAGCTCTAAACACTCCATAGCACCTGCTTTAGCTGTCTTCATGAAGATTGGAACAAATTGTTTTCATCCTCTCCTTCTTCATAAGGAAGTCTTCACAGGCTTAGGGTAGACATCTCATTAACTCATCATGATGGGTTTGAGGACTTTTAGTTACCTTCAACCTGGGTTAGCCCATTTGCCAAGACCCTTTTACTGAGTTGTGGCTGCTGTGCATACTACAGATTCTTGGAGCCACAGATGAAAGTTGGGTGAAAGGTAGGCACCAAAGGTGGATGAGCAGCTCTGAAAAGGGCTCAGAAATCCCTCATACTGGAAGTGCTAGTCCTTCCTAAGCACCCGTACACCCCACATGTGTGTCTATATTTATATCTGCATGCAACCTATGGAGACTTTGAGGAACAGGAATAAAAGATGTCAAGGACAAAAAACAACCTTGGAAAGCTTCTGTGAAGTGATGCAAAATGAAGTGAGTAGAACCAGGAGAACATTGTACACAGTAACAGCAATAATGTATAATGATCAACTACGAATGAAGTAACTTATCAAAAAGGCAAGGATCCTGGACAACTCCAAGGGACTTATGACAAAAATGGATATCTACCACCACAGAAGGAATAGATGATATCTGAATGCAAATGAAAACATACTATTATTGTTCACTATATTTCCTCCATGAATTTTTCTCTAGTATAAGCAATATATATCTTGTTTTACAACATGATGAATAGGGAAATTATATATTATATGACAATATATGTATAACCTACGTATATCTTGGAAAGAAGGGCAGAATGAGTGAAAGGAAAAGTTTTTTTTAAGTTTATGAATTTCTTGTTAAATAGAAGGGTTTTGGAATGAAGTAGGCTTAATGATAATCATATCAAAAATGAAATAAGGAAAAAACCATTGATGAGTCTTTTAAAAATACAAATAAGAAAGAAAAAGAAAATGTAGAGCAGGACCCAGACAAACAAAGCAATGTTGGAACTACCGTGTTAAATTAGAAATATATACATTTTAAAAGCTATATGTAATTGAGATTCACAATTTTATATGTGGCTCTCTTTTTTCTCTTTGTGGAATGTGGAAATATTCATGTTTGCTAATGCTTTTCAAGTTCATAATAATAAAAGAGAAAATAAATACAAAATTAAAATTAAATGCAAAAACAATATCAGGGTAATGTATATTAGGAAGAGAAAATGTATTGGCCATATGGTGAGGGTAAGGGCTGACGGGTTACTCTGAATGCTCCACTGCTATCACCATGACCCCATGACATCAGGAGAAAGGTCTCTAGAACATTCCTATGGTGAACTTTTGGAAAGGCATGGACAAGAGTTACACAGGATGGGCCAACAAGGAAGATTTGTGATTAGAATAATTGAAAACCATTTGAGGATTTGAATATTCTCAACTATGCCACTCCTATGATGAGGCTAAACCATTTCTTCACCTCTCTGAATCCACTGTCTCATTCTCTGATAATGAAGGACTTGGATTAAATGAACTTGGCTTCCCTTAAATATCAGTTGAAAGTCACCTTTGTAAAGGGTCTTCTCTGATTCTTCTTACTTTAGCACTTTTCCACTGTTGATTATTTCCAATTTATCTTGTATATAGCTTGTTTCTATATAGTTGCTTAAATATTTTATCTTCCCCATTATTTTTTGAGCTCTTTAGAAACAAGGACTGCCTCTTGCCTTTCATGGTGCTTTCCTCCCCCAGTGTTTAGCACAGTACCTGGCACTTAATAGGTACTCAATAAATGTTTATTGACTGACAGAAGCTAAGGTCTTTTTCAGGTCTGTTTTAGGGTTCTATATATACTCTTTTAATTTTCTTCCTCCAATCCTCAAGTGCTTGGAGAGGGGTGACGAAACCACAATCCAAGTTGCAAGAGAGACCATAGAAACAAAGGGTCTGGACTTGACTGAGCCTTTGAACAATGTAGAGAAGGATTTTGTGTTGTGAAAGTGGGAGAAAATTGAATTGTAGTCAAAGTGATAAGGGATGTTTTTCTTTTGGAGAAATGAAGCTATACCTGGCAAAGAGGATGTCAGTGGGAAAGAAGGAGACTTTTCTGGGGTTTCTACAGAGGGAAAATATATGGGAGAAGGCCAGGGAACAATTCAACAAACATTGATTACTTACTCTATATGAGGTACTGAGAAAGCTTAGGAGGAAGGAGCAGAAAATAGACCCTTAGAGAAGGATGTGGAATACCCTGAATCAGCAGCCATAGATAAAATTTAAGCCCAGGGGTGAAGACAGCCTAAAAAACAGGCAAAGGAAAGATGTTTTTTGTCTCTTATCCATGCCTGGAATATAGACATTTCTTAGCGGATGACTGGTGATCAGGAATTCAATCGTTTCATCAATAAACATTTATTAAAAGGCAGCTATATGTCAGGCACTGTGTTAGATGCTGGGAATACAAATATGTAAATAAGATAGCCCCTGCCTTCAAGGAATTCATTTTCTTTCTTTCTTTCTTTCTTTCTTTCTTTCTTTCTTTCTTTCTTTCTTTCTTTCTTTCTTTCTTTCTTTCTTTCTCTTCCTTTCTCTCTTTCTCTCTTTCTTTCTCTTTACCTTCTGTGTTAGAATTGGCATCTGTTCCAGGCAGAAGAGCTATAAGTGCCTGGAGTGACGCAGCTAAGTGTCTGAGGCTAGATCCGGACCCAGGACATCCATCTCCAGGACTGGCTCTCTATCCCTGGAGCCACTTAGCTGCCTCTCACTTACTTTAGGTTGGGAACAAGAACAGGGTGGGGAGGTGGGGTTTATCACATTCACAGATAAGCAAGGACAGGTATGTAAAAAAATAAATGCCAAGTAGTTCCTAAGGGCTGGGGACACAGAGACACAAGAAAGGGCTCTTGAAGAAGGCAAAATAACCTGCATTTTATAATTCCTTTCTCTTAAGTACCTCCAAGTACATGGTTGGTTTAAAAAAGCATTTATCCTGCCAAGCTAGCCACTGTTTTATTTTTAACTTTAGAGAGACCTTAGTTCACAAATAACCAGGGTTACATAGGAAATTAATTTGAAGGTCTCGGCTCACAGGGAATATTTTTCACTATCACATGATGGGATCCAACTTGGCAGCGTAAGCTGCTGTTCCCAAGGGGAGCCCTGAATAGTAGGGTGTACTGAAGGTCATTACAGAGATACACACAAGTAGTAAGAAAGAAGACCACACTATGGCCAAATCTACACAGGCAATTCATACTTTTTTTTGTTGTTTTCTTTTTGCATTTTTCCAGTGAAAGTCCATTAAAAAATCCAGAATTATTTAAATTGGCCTTAATTAATATGAAATTCAACACACAATTGGCTATGCTTCAGCTTGTAGGGCTTATGTATCTATTTTTAAAGTTTTATTGATGATTATTGTTTTAAGACCACAATTATTTCCCCTACACTTGTTCCTCATCTCCATAGAGTACCCTTCCTCTTAAAAACAACAACAAATTTAAGCAAAAAAACAGACATGATGATTGTATAAGATAATGAATCACAATTCTTATCTGTATTTGTCCATCTCTGTAACAAGAGGAAAGAAGTATATTTCATCATTAGTTCTCCAAGATCAAGATTAGTGTTTGATTACTTTTAGTGTTATTAATATATAATATCACTATTATATAATAATTAATATCTACATTATTTTAGTTATTGTGCATGTTGTTTTGGTTCTTCTAACTATACTCTGCATCATTTTATACATCTCCTCATGTATTGGCTCCAAGGCAGAAGAGTGGTAAGGGTAGGCAGTGGGGGTCAAGTGACTTGCCCAGGGTCACACAGCTGGGAAGTATCTGAGGCCAGATTTGAACCTAGGACCTCCCATCTCTAGGCTGGCTCTCAATCCACTGAGCTACCCAACTGCCCCCTTTGGTATAGTTTTTGAAAGAGATAATGGCGTGCCCTATTCCTCCCTAGTTTGTATCTTGATTGGATTTGATTGAAAGCAGAGACTATCCTGATTCACAGGATAAGTTGTAATAAACAGAATTAAAGACTTAGGAACACTTTAGTAAGAACTGGCTATGTTACGACAAGGGCACATGAAAAATTTTGTAGCTTCTTTGATTGGAAATCAATTTGGAGTTTCTGGTTATGAAGGAGATCAATGAGCTCATCTGTCACCAAGTCACTGTCTCTGATATTTTTTCTAGCCCAATATGGCAATGGTTTCCTAGACAAACTTCATTCATTTGGTTTTTGTTCAGCAGTAATTATTCTTTTAAAAGTCCCTCAAATTTTTCAGATGTACTATACCTGTCCTCCCTTTTCCAGATTGCTTCCACTTCCTCATCATTCTCTTTCCAATCCACATTCCCTCTCCCCACCACTCCCACTGACTACCATTTTGGAATATTTCAATAGGATAATATGGTTAATTACCATCTATTTCATACCCCTTAGATAAAGCTTTATGTGCCCCTTGGAGGTAGACGTGCTCCAAGATGGGAATCCCTGTTTTATGTCAACCTTAAAACTAATGCTGGATCCATCTGTTTAGCCAGGATGACTCATCATCCACAGATTTTCATATCTAGGCAACCAAGGTCAATCAGAGAGTTAATTGTATAATGATCTGGGTGATATAAACAGTTAACCCAGACAACCCAGGTGTCCCTAAATTTTACCATTTTTTTCTTTAGTCTAAATAAATATGATATCTTGCAATAAGGTTAAAAAAAATCAGTCACGGAGGTCCAAGGAGGAAAGAAATTTTGAGAGCTTTTCACATGAAAAAGAATTGGGAGGAGGGGTTAGTTGATTATAAGTTCAATATGAACTAATGATGGTGCATTAAGGAATCTAAATATTGAGCTTAATCTTATGCTGCATAAATAGAAGTATCCACTAGTAAGCAGGATGGGCTGTCCCTAGGATCTCCATACATTCCACTTTTGTTATGAAAGCTGCTATGAAAAAAAGTTGGCATTTCTAGAAAATATACAAAAGTACAGAAAGAGAAGAAGCTAGAAAAAGCAAGAATGTCATAGAACAGGGATTTTTAACCTTTTTTTTTTTTTTTGTATTTCTTATGGTCTCCTTTGGCATTCTTATAAAGGCTATGGGCCCTTTTCCAGAATGTTTTTTCAATGAATAAAATAAAATATGTAGGATTACAAAGGAAAGCAAAAGTTAGGAAAAATAAAGATATAAATTTCTTTTTCGATCCAAGTTCATGGACCCCATGTAATCTATCCAGAAAGACCCTATGTTAAGAATTTGTTGCTTATGTCAAACCAATCAAAGAACTGGCTTTCAAGCAGGGACCACCTGTCTATATTTTATTCCTTCTGACCCAAAATATCTTTCCCACATACTGTCTAGAAACTTTCATTTTGCTTTTTTCACAATGCTAGAAAATCCACCAATTAGATCTTCTTTGGGGATTGAGAAACATTTTGCTTTTTAAAAGAGAAATACCAAATATGGGTAGAAGGTTAAGGGTTATTAATCATTTTAATTCAAGTGTGACTTGGTTGAATCCTATTGCTTTCTTCTTCTGCTGAGTTGAGTCCAGGTGTTCTGAGGGAATGGACAATTTGTTTAAGTGAGTAATTCTGGATGGTTTGAAGGGTATTTTTTTTTTTTTGGCGTGGGAGGTGGGAATGGTTTGCATAGCATGAGGAGAGGCAGAGAGCATAAATGGGAAAATAAAAACAAACTTTCTTTTTTTTTTTGATGGGAGGCTAATATTTCATTCATTCATTTACTTTTATAAACTTTTACCTTCCATCTTAGAATCAATACTGTGTATTAGATCCAAGGCAGAAGAATGGTAAGGGCTAGGCCAGTGGTTCCCAAACTTTTTTGGCCTACCGCCCCCCTTTCCAGAAAAAAATATTACTTAGCCCACTGGAAATTAATTTTTTAAAAATTTTAATAGCAACTAATAGGAAAGAGAAATGTACCTGTGGCCATCACTGCTTCCCTGGATTGATGCAACACCCACCAGGGGGCGGTGGCACCCACTTTGAGATTCACTGGGCTAGGCAATGGTGACAGAGTTAGGAAGTGTCTGAAGCCAGATTTGAACCTAGGACCTCCTGTCTCTAAGCCTGGTTCACAATCCACTGAGCTTCCTAGCTGCCTATTTTATTTTTTCTAAATACATGTAAAAATGATTTTTAACCTTTTTTTTTTTTTTTACAATTTTAAGTTCCATATTCTTTCTACGTTCCCTCTTCTCCCTCCTCATTGAGAAGGCAAACAATTTGATATTTATGCAGTAATTTATACAGTAATTACAAACCTTCGAAGTTTGTCTATCTTCAACAAAAAAAAATTTTTGACCAAAGATTGTCATTGTATTAGGAAAGAAGGGATGCACCTATTCCCCACCTCCCTCTTTTTTACTCTTTCATTTCGCCTCCTTATCTGAAGATACAGTATTGAGGCTAGCCTTAGCCAAATAGCTAATCTACATTAAGCACTTAATAGGGCTTTGTGGGATATCCTGGAAACTGAACTACCCTAGAACATTTTTATGAGGAAGTGTATTCTGAATTTCAAATAGCCAACTTAAAAATTTTTGGAACATACATAGCTAGTTTGTGAGTTAGAAATGATCTCTGATCCCTCTTCCATTTCTGAAATTCTAGAAATCTAGTCCCTCTAAGGGGGTAAGAGAGCCTCATTAGCCTAGCCCTAGACCAATTCCCTAGCAAAAGAAAGCCTCAGAGAGGCCCAGTTGGTTGCATAGCAACATGTCTCCGTTCCCCACCTTCTGTGAAGCTTTGTGCATCCCTAGTCTGTTTGCCTGGTGCTTGATTTCAATGTGTGTTCTTTTGTCCCTAGTTGTTCCTTCAGTTTAGGGGTTTTATTGTATTTGTCTACTATAAAAGCCTTTGGCTTCCACATCTGCCCCTTTGGCATCTGCATGGGCATAGCTTGGCTCCACTTAGGATTGTATTCTTGATCTCTGGTGGCCAATTTTTGAATCATCTGATGACATCAATAATAAGGGGAGGTTACAGCATTGGCAGGCTGTTGTTAGCCCTTTTCTCTTCATCATCCAGTATTAGTACATGGTCATTCCACTGGGCTCTGTGATGGTTGGGTTCAGTTTCAGGGACTACATTTTACCAAGGACATCAGCAGGGCAGAGGAGGGCAACCAGGGTGATAAGGTTTTTGGAACCTGTTCGTATGAAGGATAGGGGAAGAAATGGTGGAAAGAAAAAGCTAACCTGATAGCTGTCATTAAGTATTTGAAGGTCTGTCATGTGGAAAATGACATTAGATTTATTCTGTATTGTCTGGAATCAGAAAGGAGCAATGGGCAGAAAATAAAAGGGGGCAGATTCCAGCTAAATAAAGAAGGAACATTCTGACAAATAGAGCTCTTAATCAAGGAAATGGGATGGGATGCCTTATCAAATAATGAACTCCTTGGCACTGGGAATGTTTAAATAGACCTTACAGTAATCTATCAGAGCTCGTTAGCTGAGTGAGAGGGGACTCTGAATTCGGAGGCTCCAGGTTCTTGGGAGGGAATTGGTCCTGTGGAGAAGATTGTCGCCTTCTCTCTCTTTCTTCTCTCCACCCCCCACACCTATGAGTCAGGTGATGAACTTTGAAAAGTTGGAAGATCTTCAGTATTCTGTGGGCAGTAGTATCAATGCTCACCAGAGCCTCTGGCAATGTATCTAATAAAGCAGTGGCTAAAAGCAGCATCAGGATTGCTAGCTGAGAGACATTTATCATTCAGTTGTTTTCAGTTGTGTCTGATTCTTGGTGGCCTCGTTTGGAGTTTTCTTGGCAAAGATACTGGAATGGTTGGCCATTTCCTTTTCCAGTTCCTTTTACAGATGAGGAACTGATGCAGACAAGGTTAAATGATTTGTCCAGGGTCACATAGCTAGTAAGTGTCTGAGACTGGATTTGAACTCAGGGAGATGAGTCTTCCTGACTCCAAGACCAGCGCTCTATCCATTGTGCCACCTAGTTGTCCTAGTTCTAGGGCAGTGGCTCCCAAACTTTTTTGGCTTACCTCTCTCTTTCCAGAAAAAAAAATATTACTTAGTGCCCCTGGAAATTATTAAAAAAATTTTTTAATAGCAATTAATAGGAAAGATAAATGCACCTGTGGCCATCACTGCATCTCTGGATCACTGCAGCACCCACCAGGGGGCAATGGCGTCCACTTTTGGAATCACTATTCTAGGAAGACAGACCAAAGACAAAACAGACACACTGGAGAAAGGTTGCTTCAATGCTCTAAAAGCATGACAACCCTCAGAGGTCAGCAAAGAGCTACACCTGAGGGGAACATCACGAGGCCTCCATGAATGGAGACAAGGAATTCAGGAACTAGGAACTATGTTCAGCTTTTGGTTGTATGTGCTGTGTTTGAGCCCCGCCTTTCTGGAGACATGGGGTGTATAAAGGGAGTGTATACCTCCAGTTTTAGTGTAACAACTGTACTCACTAAATACCCTTTTAAAAAGCTAACGATTATAGCTAAGAATAAATAAAGAGGCTCCCCTTCTCCCCCAACCCCTGTTAGTGACACTATTAGAAACAATTCAGCATCACAATTTCCTTTAGAAATCATGGGGATGGGGGTAGTCAACCAGTCATCTTCTAATGACATGTCCTACCAATGCAAGTGAGAGTTGGGGAATATTGCTGGAGGGGATGCTGACAGACACAGTGCTAAGTGCTTTACAAATATCTCATTAAATCCTCACAACAGCCAAGTAAGGTAGATGCTATTATCATCCCCATATTACAGTTGAGGGAATTGAGGCAGAAGTGGGTTAAGGGACTCACCTTGGATCATGAATCCTCATGTCTAGATTCAAATTCAAATCTTCCTCACTCTAGGCTCAGGACTCTATTCTCCTGAAACTCAGCAGGAAGAAAAGGGAGCATTTTTTTTTTTCTGTGAGAGTTTTTTGCAAGCATTCTTAATTGCAATTTAGCATCTAGCCACAAGTTCTTTTCTTCACATCATAGTAAGCAGCCAGGATACCTGTGCATGCTTTGAAGTGTGAAGTCAGGTTGTCCATTCCATGTCATCCCAGATTTCTGGAAGCAAATTCCCTGGCCTTAGGCAGAACCCTGTGTGCCTG
This sequence comes from Gracilinanus agilis, assembly GCF_016433145.1. Taxonomy (NCBI): domain Eukaryota; kingdom Metazoa; phylum Chordata; class Mammalia; order Didelphimorphia; family Didelphidae; genus Gracilinanus; species Gracilinanus agilis. The sequence continues at coordinate 420,006,623 of NC_058133.1, read as the reverse complement.
CTCTGATGGCTGAGTCCTCAGTTGTTACAAAGGCATATAAAAAGCTTACAAAATTATTTTTTTGGAAAAATTTTATTTAATTAATTGATTTAGAATATTTTTCCATGAATACATGATTCATGTTCTTTCCCTCCCCTCCTCCTCCCAACTCCCCTCTATCCTCCCTATAGTCAATAAGAAATTCCACTGGATTTTACATATGTCATTGATCAAAACCTATTTTCATATTGTTAATATTTGCACTAGGGTGGTCATTTAGAGTCTGCATCCCAGATCATATCCCCATCAACCCATGTGATCAGGCAGTTGTTTTTTTTCCCTGTGTTTCTACTCCCACAGTTCTTTCTCTGGATGTGGATAGCATTCTTTCTCATAGGTCCCTCCTAGTTGTCCTGGATCATTGCATTACTGCTAGTAGAGAAGTTTATTATGTTCGATTCTACCACAGTGTATCCATCTCTGTGTATAAAGTTCTCCTGGTTCTGCTCCTTTCACTCTGCATCAATTCCCGGAGGTCATTCCATTCACATGGAATTCTTCCAGTTCATTATTCTTTATAGCACAATAGTATTCCATCACCAACAGATATCACAATTTGTTTAGCCATTCCCCAATTGAAGGGTATCCCCTCATTTTCCAATTTTTTTGCCACTACAGAGAGTACAGTTATAAATATTTTTTACAAAATTAATTTTGAGAGGAAGACCCTGACATGAGTGGAACCAGGAAAATCTTCATGGCACCATTTGAACAGAGTCTTGAAGAAAATAAGGGATTCTGTTAAATTGAAGTGAGGAGAGATTATATTTCAAGCATGGAGGATAGCCAGTGCAAAGATAAGGAAATGGGAGTTGGTTTTGGATTTAGAAAATTTTATTCAATAGTGTGCATTACACAGTAGACACAGTCCTAAATGCTGGGGAAAAATATGAGTGTATATTTATATCTGTATAACTTCTCTTATCTTCAAAGAGTTTACATTCAGCTGTAGAGAGGGGCAGGATACAACATCTACATACGAGATCCTTTTGAATTCATAGTACAACACTGGAGAGGCATGGTTAGACAATAGCCATTCTGAAAAAGATCTGGGGTTCTTATTTCATTGAAGCTTAATATGATCCATCAGTGTGTTGCTTGGAGAGATCAAGGAAGACTTTACAGAGAAAGGGGCACATGAACTGAACCTTGCCTGAAAAATAAAGATTCTAAAAGATAGATATGAAGAAAGAGTATATGCTAGGTATTGTGGATAACTTGTGCATATTTATGGACTTAAGAGACAGGAAGTTAACTTTGAAGAGTAGTCAAGTGTCCAAATTGGTTGGAGAGTAGAGCACAAGAGAAGGAAGAATGGAAAATTAATCAGCTCTTTGTTTATCTATTTGCAGTTAGAGGCACAATGGATAATCCACAAAATGGACCATAGCAAGATGGAGTCATATCAGAGATGAGTTCTGTTTCCTTAGAATGTAACTTCCTGGAGGGCAGAGCTTTTGTTCTTTTGTAGTACAGTGCCAAAGAGATTGTAGCCCTGAAATAAGTTTTAAATCAATTAATCACATTATTAGGTTCCAAAGTGGCCAGAGAGAAGGACTGATGTTCAGAAAACCCATTTGCTCTCATTAATAAAACAATCTTATCCATAATAAAGTAATAGGAGATGGAGGGGTGGAAAAGGTTCTATTAGCATGGTCCAGCTGGGGACTTCTAAGATGATTCCTCCCTTCACTGTGCTCATGAATAATTAAATAAATTGGTGTGACACCAGGGAATAAGCTGTAAAGTGTCACAAAATGCCAGAAACAAAATCCATCCAAAGTGCTCTTTTTCTTCCTGAAGAAAAACCTAAAAGAACTTTTTTTCTGATTACCTGACAGTCCATTTAATCCCCAGGAAACATTCCTTTGTTATAGTTTCAAGGAGAATTACTTGAAATAATCCTTTGTGCAATGTGCCTGGTTCTATTTTAGTTTTAAATCGTGTCCCCTTTCTTTTTGAATTTGTTATAAAAAAAAAGACATCTAATCAATGCCCAAGTGGAAGTGGTATGGCCAAGTCTGAGTTTCTTTCTCTCCAGGATGAAGTTACCTTTTGTATGGAGCCCCCTTTTAAAGAGACTTAAAAGACTTCTAGGCTTGAGCAAGAATTAATAAAAAAAAACCCAAACCCCAAACCTGAATGTTATAATTAAACTGTACAGATTTAGCCATCTTTCTTATAATACATTACCAAAGGAGGGAGTGTTTTTTTTGACTAGCTCTATACCATTGGGCTAGTCTTCAGGCCTTTTGCTACCTGTGACCCAGATTCAGAAGGGGCTTTATTCTTTCTGGGTTAAATAGCTAGAAGGATTTGGAAAAACATCTGGTAGAAAAAATGACAACTGATCCTCTTAATAGATGAACAATTATTTTATTGCCCTTAAGGCAAGAGGCTAGTTTTAGAGAAAGAACAGGAGCTCTGAAGCTTTGAGAGGAAAGGACTGAACTAGAAAGGACAGTGCCCCACTTTTAGACCACCAATGCTGTCTCAGATTCTGGCTTGGAAATACCACCCAAACATCAAGGAGAAGAATAATCATAAAGGCAATTTTTATTTAAGAGGCAGAACACTATTTTAATTTAGGAGATGAGGCAAGTATCTTTGGCTTATGCTGCCCATAGCACTTAATGGGATGAAGAAACCTTGAGAACCTTTGAAGCCAGCCTACACATCATAGGTTTAGATCTGGAGGGCACCATCAGTTAAGAGCCAGAAGGGAATTTAGAAGGCCTTTAATCCAACTCTTATTTTACAAATAAGCAAATTGAGGTTTAGAGAGATTAAGAGACCTCCTCACAGTCACACTGGCAGGCAGTGACAGATGGTCAGGATTTGAACCCAAGTACTTCAAACTTTAGGCAACTCTGACTTCAGAATTTTAAAAAATTCCTTTTTTTTTGAGAATGGAAATTTAAGGTAAGGTGAGGAATTAAGAGGGACCATTTAAAATTGGACCAGATTGCTTAATAAAGTAGTTTCATCATGTTCTCTACAAGGTTAAAAAAAAAGAAAAGCAGGATCCAATTGTGGTGAGAAAAGCAGATACTTCAAAGATTCTTTCCCAGATCTCTGCCAATGATTCCATTATGAATATGGCAAAAAAACAAACCAAAACAAAACCCAATAGAGCTACTTCTATTATGTACCTTCTTCATCAGAAAACCAATGGTTTCATTATGTCTGCCAGTCAAGGATTAACTAATTATGTGTAGATATAGATGCTTCTATTACACGTCCTTCCTTGCTTGCTTCCTTGCTTCCTTCCTTGCTTGCTTCCTTGCTTCCTTCCTTGCTTGCTTCCTTGCTTCCTTCCTTCCTTCCTTCCTTCCTTCCTTCCTTCCTTCCTTCCTTCCTTCCTTCCTTTCTCCCTCCCTTTATTTCTTCCATCATTCCTCCCTTTCTCCCTCCCTGACTCCCTTCATTTTGTAAAAAGCATTGTTATGAAGAGAGATGCATAAAAATATCTTTAACCCATTATTCTTCATTTCGGCCAATCCAATGCAATCCAACAAACATCTATTAAAGAGTTACAATATGCAATGCACCGAACTAGGTACTGGAGACACAAAGACACAACACAAAACCAGTCTAATCAAACAGAATCATAAACCCCTAAACTTATTCTACTCTTGGTTCAATTCAGATCCAAATTCAGAAATGAATTAATAAGCAAAATCTGTATAACTTGGTTCACTGCTTAGTCACTTTATTTTTTCATCCTCTTTCAAGAATATGTTGCTTTTCTCCCCCTCCTCTGGGAGATGGAAATTCTGTTTGATCTTTAAAAAGTAGTATAAGGTGAAACTACAGAGTAATATTTTTTTAAAAGTATTACAACTGCTTCATTTTTTTTCTGTCAGAACTGCCTACAAGTGAGATTTGTGCAAAAATCCAAATTAAAGGTATATTCAATTTCTCAGGTCTTTAAAAAATTTATAGCATTTTTTAAAAGCAAATAGGAAGAAAATGGTAGAATCCATGACTGCATTTTTAAACAAATGTCTAGTTAAAAATAATATCCAATTTGGCCTCCACCAGAGCATGGAAGGAATAACAAAAGGTAGCTAATGTGGAACGCACTAAATGCTTGTGTCAAGTTGCCAGCACATTATCTTTGTATCTTTAACCAAGGAGGACTTCACTTGCAGAAATGGCTCTTGACAAAGTTAAGTGGTCCGATATATTGTTTGGGAAATTGCCCTTATTTTGTGCTCTTCTTGTTCCAGTAATGGAACCCATGAGCAGTAGATAATTGCAGCAGCCTCATCTATCAAATAATATTAGAAGTCAACAGCTATAATCTGAACCACTCGCTTTACAGAGCTCTTCTCTGTATTTTTGGTTCAAATTGTCAGTTGTTACCTGTAAGTGTCCCCATTCCCTGTGGTTGATAAAAGTAAAAAAGATTTAAGGAAATCAGGAGGAGAGCGGTAGAAGGGCTTAGGCTACGGCTTCCATGGCCAGTCCAGGACACCTGATGATAACAGCTCACTGAATAGGGAAAAAATCATAGCTCTTCGGATAGCATTATATGTTCTGATTACCAGTGCCTGAGGATTGGAAGAAGAAGGGTATTTTTTAGGCAAAGTCAGGGAAGTTAAAAACTAAGTTTAAGGGGGTTAGAAGTAAACCTCTGATTAGTGGAGGACAAACACTGATATCTAATTCCAGCATTCAGACCAGTGTGTGTTCATATTGCATACCACAATTACCCGCAGCAAAGTTGCCTACAAATCGAGTTATAGTATAGTAGTTGTAGAATCATAGGTTTCATAGGATTTAGAGCTTTGAGATCAGTTATCCCAACCCTTTCATTTGAAATATGTGGCAACCCAAAAGGAGAGAAATGGGGACTTGCTGAAGGTCACCTAGTGAGTAACTAGCAGAGCTGAGATGCAGAGCCACCCCATCCATAGCCAATGCTCCTTTGGTCATTCAACAAGGATGTATTAAGGGTGTACAGTATTCTAGGCACTATGTTAAGTGCCGGGGATACAGAAAAAAGGCAAAAACAGTCCCTTATCGCAAGGGTATTATATTAGAATGAAATGAATCAATAGGCACATAAATTCTTATATAAACAAGATACAGAGAAGATAAAGGTGACTTTGGAGGGAAAGGGACTAGCAGCTAGGGACAGGGAGGACCAAGAAAGGCTTTCTGTGGAAAGTGATGTTTATGTTGAATCTCGAAGGAAGATTTCTATAAGGAACATAAAATCACAGGTGGCTTTGAACAAATGAGTTCTCATCTCCAGATCTCAGTTTCCTTCTCTGTAAAATAAATGAGTTGGATTAAATGAATTCTAGGCTCCCATCCAGCTCTAGCCTTCTGTTGAAGCCCCTTTAAATATATTCTCCACAAGAAAAATAATTAGGGACAAAAAGGAATACACCTTCTTTTCAGCAATACCTGGTACATTCACAAAGATTGACCATGTAATGGGGCATAGAAACATCTCAAACAAATGCAAAAGAGCAGAAATAATAAATGTAACTTTCTCAGATCATAATGCAATAAAAATAATAATTAGTAAGGGCACATGGACAGGCAAATCAAAAACTAATTGGAAATTAAATAATATGATTCTCCAAAACCAGTTAGTCAAAGAAGAAATCATAGAAAGAATCAATAATTTCATTGAAGAGAATAACAATGATGAAACATCCTACCAAACTCTGTGGGATGCAGCTAAGGCAGTACTTGGGGGGAAATTTATATCTTTGAATGCATGTATTAACAAATTAGAGAAGGCAAAGATCAATGAACTGGGCATGCAAATTAAAAAACTAGAAAGGAAACAAATTAAAAATCCCCAGCTAAACACCAAATTAGAGATTATAAAAATTAAAGGAGAAATCAATAAAATTGAAAGTAAAAGAACTATTAAATTAATAAATAAGACTAGAAGCTGGTACTTTGAAAAAACTAACAAAATTGACAAAGTACTGGTCAATCTAATTAAAAAAAGGAAAGAAGAAAACCAAATCATCAGTATCAAAGATGGAAAGGGAGACCTCACCTCTAATGAAGGGGAAATCAAGGCAATCATTAAAAATTATTTTGCGCAATTATATGGCAATAGGTATAGCAATCTAGGTGAGATGAATGAATATTTACAAAAATATAAATTGCCTAGATTAACAGTAGAAGAAATAGAATACTTAAATAATCCTATATCAGAAAAAGGAATTGAACAAGCCATCAAAGAACTCCCTAAGAAAAAATCCCCAGGACCAGATGGATTCACAAGTGAATTCTATCAAACCCTCAACAAACAACTAATTCCAATACTATACAAACTATTTGACATAATAAGCAAAAAAGGAGTTCTACCAAACTCCTTTTATGATACAAATATGGTACTGATCCCAAAGCCAGGGAGATCAAAAACAGAGAAAGAAAACTACAGACCAATTTCCTTAATGAACATAGATACAAAAATCTTAAACAGAATACTAGCAAAGAGACTCCAGCAAGTGATCACAAGGGTTATTCATTATGATCAGGTGGGATTTATACCAGGAATGCAAGGATGGTTCAACATCAGGAAAACCATTCACATAATTGACCATATCAACAAGCAAACCAACAAAAACCACATGATTATCTAAATAGCTGTTGAAAAAGTCTTTGTCAAAATACAACATCCATTCCTATTGAAAACACTAGGAAGTATAGGAATAGAAGGACCTTTCCTAAAAATAATGAACAGTATATATCTAAAACCATCAACAAGCATCATAAGCAATGGGGATAAATTAGAAGCTTTCCCAATAAGATCAGGAATGAAACAAGGATGCCCACTATCGCCTCTATTATTTAACATTGTACTAGAAACACTAGCAGTAGCAATTAGAGAAGAAAAAGAAATTGAAGGTATCAAAATAGGCAATGAGGAGACTAAGCTATCACTCTTTGCAGATGATATGATGGTCTACTTAAAAAATCCTAGAGAATCAACTAAAAAGCTAGTGGAAATAATCAACAACTTTAGCAAAGTGGCAGGATACAAAATAAATGCACATAAATGATCAGCATTTCTATATATCTCCAATACATCACAGCAGCAAGAGGTAGAAAGAGAAACACCATTTAAAATCACCCTAGACAATATAAAATACTTAGGAATCTATCTACCAAAACAAACACAGGAATTATACGAACACAACTACAAAACACTTTCCAAACAATTAAAACTAGATCTAAACTATTGGAAAAACATTGATTGCTCATGGGTAGGATGAGCTAACATAATAAAAATGACTATTCTACCCAAATTAATTTACCTATTTAGTGCCATACCTATCAAACTACCAAAAAACTTTTTAACTGAATTAGAAAAAACTATAATAAAGTTCATTTGGAAGAACAAAAGATCAAGAATATCAAGGGAAATGATGAAAAAAAAATGTGAAGGAAGGTGGCCTAGTAGTACCAGATATTAAACTATACTATAAACTCGTGGTCATCAAAACAATATGGTACTGGCTAAGAGACAGAAGGCAAGATCAGTCAAATAGACTTGGGGTAAGTGACATCAGCAAGACAGGGCATGATAAACGCAAAGAGCCCAACTTTTGGGACAAAAATCCACTATTTGACAAAAACTGTTGGGAAAATTGGAAAACAATATGAGAGATATTAGGTTTAGATCAACATTTCACACCCTACACCAAGATAAATTCAGAATGGATGAATGACTTGAATATAAAGAAGGAAACTATAAGAAAATTAGGTGAACATAGAATAGTATACCTCTCAGATCTATGGGAAAGGGAAGATTTTAAAACCAAGCAAGAATTAGAAAAAATTACAAAATGTAAAATAAATCATTTTTATTATATTAAATTAAAAAGTTTTTGTTCAAACAAAAACAATGTAACCAAAATCAGAAGGGAAGCAACAAACTGGAAAAAAAAATCTTTATAACAAAAAACTCTGACAGAGATCTAAATTGCTCAAATATACAAGGAGCTAAAATAATTGTATAAAAAATCAAGCCATTCCCCAATTGATAAATGGGCAAGGGACATGAATAGGCAATTTTTAGATAAAGAAATCAAAACTATCAATAAGCACATGAGAAAGTATTCTAAATCTCTAATAATTAGAGAAATGCAAATCAAAACAACTCTGAGATATCCCCTCACACCTAGCTGATTGGCTAAAATGATAGCAGGGGAGAGTAATGAATGTTGGAGGGGATGTGGAAAAATTGGGACATTAATGCACTGCTGGTGGAGTTGTGAACTGATCCAACCATTCTGGATGGCAATTTGGAACTATGCCCAAAGAGCTCTAAAAGACTGTCTGCCCTTCGATCCAGCCATAACATTGCTGGGTTTGTACCCCAAAGAGATCATAGATAAACAAACTTGTAAAAAAATATTTATAGCCGTGCTTTTTGTGGTGGCAAAAAACTGGAAAATGAAGGGATGCCCTTCAATTGCAGAATGGCTAAACAAATTGTGGTATATGTTGGTGATGGAATACTATTGAGCTCAAAGGAATAATAAACTGGAGGAATTCCATGTGACCTGGAAAGACCTCCAGGGATTGATGCAGAGTGAAAGGAGCAGAGCCAGAAGAACATTGTATACAGAGACTGATACACTGTGGTAAAATCGAATGTAATGGACTTCTGTACTGGCAGCAATGCAATGACCCAAGACAATTCTGAGGGATTTATGGAAAAGAATGCTACCCACTTTCAGAGGAAGAACTGCAGGAATGGAAACACAGAAGAAAAACAACACTTGAACACATGGGTTGATGCGGGCATGGTTGGGGAAGTAGACATTAAATGACCACACCAATGTAACTATCAATAATATGTAAATAAGTCTTGATTGATCACACATGTTAAAACCAGTGGAAATGCGTGTTGGATATAGGGGGAGGGTGGTGAGGGCAGGTGAAGGAGAAAGTAAAAACAAGAATCATGTATCCATGGAAAATGTTTCTAAAAAAATAAAATATTAAATATATTCTCCACAAATAGCTACCCAGGCTCTACTTGAACCCTGCCAGTGCTAGGTCCCTTACTACCTTTTAACATTCTCCATTCTGTTTTTGACAGCTTATCTTTGTATTGAACTAAAATCTTTCCCACTGTAACTTTTACCCAAAGATCCTAGTTTTGCCTTTTAGAGTCATGTGAAATAATTCGAACCCCTTTTCTCCTAATGACTCTTCAGCTCTTTGAAGCCAATCAGTTAGTTCCTCTGAAAGCAGTTATCTCAGAGAATCCTCGTTCCTCCTACCCCATTCCAGTCTTTTCTCAGTATTAGCTTTAGATCTTTTAATGAGTTTCTTACTATCAGTTAGTGATATCAATAACATCCTAAGGATTAATGAAACAAGTAGAATTAATGGAACAAGTAAAACTTATATTAGCTCTTGAAGGATTGATAGACCAGAGCCTTCCTTCTGAGATTGCCTCCCAGCTATCCTGCATGTATAGCATTTGTATATAGTTGTTTGCCCATTTTGACTCCTCCACACCATTAAATTTGGAATTCGTTGAGAGTAAGGAGTATTTTGATGTTTCTTAAAGTCCTTTAGTGCCAAAGTGACTGGCATATTGTAGATGCTTAATAAATGTTTGTTGATTGGTACATGATAAGAACTTATTAAGTGCTTCTTGACTTTATTTGACTTTTGTTCATTGAGGAAGAAAGGAAGCAACTGTTGTTTTCAGGTGGGAACAGCAACAGGCGAGCCAGTTATGGGAAATTTTGTTTGGATGTCTTGTTATAAAGTGATATATATGGCCATTTACTTCAGTTCCCTACTTAGTCTGCAGAGACAGATCACCCAAGCACACAGAGATGGTCATTTACCAGAACATTTATTTAATACTTCTCATTGTTGGTGCTCTCATGAATCGGGAGAGGGCACTGAGAATTCATGCAAACCACGGAGGTGGCCATCTATCCATGTGGTATAGCAATGCTTCTGTTTTGGGTGTTCTGTTGTCTGGGTACTGCACTGAATATCTGTTTTGGGATATTACAAACTGTTAGTTTGTGGTTCTACATCTTACAATAAAGCTATAGTTTCTCTTCCCAGAGATTTTTGAGGGTGGAACCACTTAGTGTTGATGGACAAGACTAAGCCTGACCCAAATAAACAAACGCAGGAAGGTAGGAATGAATACAGAACATGTGGAGACACCAGTGTCTACATAGTAGTTAGGGAGTAGTGAGAGAAAAAGCTGGATCAATAAGTTAGAGAAGACTCCCACTGATTTGTAGCCATGTACCCATCCCCACACTAACCTTTTTCCTGGTAATACTAGTCTACAATAATTTAGTTTTTATAATCACACCATCATTGACTGATGGCTTGAAGGAACCCCAAAGGTCCTCTGGTCCAATCTCCTTACTTTATAGATGAAGAAATTGATGCCTAGTGAGGAAGAATGATTTACCCAAAATCACTTAGGTAGAAAGGGGAAGAACTGGATTTGAAGTCAAATCCTTGGATGCCAATTCACCATCTCATTTTTGTTAGCATTATTTTTCATTGAGACAGCAGCCTTCCTAAAGGCAAGTCTAAGATAGTCTACTTCTTTTCTGGTATTACCTAGAATGCCTAGCTAGTAGATAATAACTATTAGTTCATTAAAAAAATAAGCAAATGCCCAAAACATTATCCCATTAGACTGTGAGCTTCTCGAGTCTTCCTTGATATCCCCCAGTGCTTACCACAGTGCCTGAAGATGTTTAATAAATACTAGTTGACTCAACTAATGCTTGAATCCTTTATTTTTAGTGAAAAACAATTTTTAGGTAGGTTAACCATCTACTACTTATATTCCATTTCAGAGTTTTCTTGTGTTGTCAGTAGACATAACCTATAGATGCTCAATACCACTAAAAATCTTTTTTCTAGAGTTGGTCCTTGTCACCTTTGAATGGAGATCCTATATCAGTCAGGCTGAGGCAGTAATCAGTAACACATAGGAAGAAGTCTATGCACCAACCATTGTTCCTTTGGCTACCTATCTAGATCTTTGCTCCTGGTTTAAAGTGTTTTGACAAGACAAGAGGCAAGACTATCCACCATTTGCTTAAAGGGATAACACACTGTCACAATCTGGTTTTGGTTGGGGGATAGTTTACAATTCTAGGTTCTTGGATTCACCAGGACCCAGGACCCAGGATGTGTTTGATCTCTGATATGGAACCAGTGTATAGTTGGTGGTATTTGGATGTTGAGCCACAAGCACTGTTAACTTCATGTTCTTCTCTCTCCTTTCCCCCCACCCCAACTATTTTTTGGTGTTTCAAAAATATATATACACAGTTTGACTATTGATAAAACATTTACAAATGTAGCTAGAAATGTGATAATTTGTACGTCTGTGTGAAAAGAGTTGGCATTAGTGTTGTGTCATATGATCACACTAATTACAATATGGGTAAAAACTGATTCAATTCCAAATTCTGGAATCACATTGTAAATGGATTTGAGTGCCTCTCTTTTCTCATTGATAAAATGGGGATAATAATAACAATACTTTCTGATTTCCTGGGAGATTGTGGAGAAAACAAAAAAAAACCCTTAAAGTGCAACATAATCATAATCTATTAAGATGATTTGTTTTATTGGAGGTAGATGGCATAGTCAATAAAATATTGAGTCTGGAGTCAGGAATACTTGAGTTCAAATCCAGCATAAGACATTTACTAGCTGTGTAACCATGGGCAATCATTTAACTGCTCTCTGCCTCAGTTTCTTCATCTGTTTTATGAAGATTATAATGGCACCTAGTTCTCAGAGTTGTTGTGAGGGTAGGAAGAGATGATATTTGTAATGTACTTGGAAAACTTTAAAGACTGTAAATACTAGCTAGTAGTATCAAAATAGGATTGAGGTGTGTGTGTGTGTGTGTGTGTGTGTGTGTGTGTGTGTGTGTGCAAGTATTGGAGGCATGACTATGAAACTGAGCCACTATCATTTATAACTTTTGAGATTAAATAGTCAATTGAGAGACAGTTTGTCCTGATGGATATAGTACTGGGTTTAGCATCAGGAAGACCTGTGTTCAAATCTCGTCTTTCACTCCCATTATCTATTAAATGATGGATAAGAATGGATTAGTCATTTGGACTCTACATGACTCTAACCACTCTCAAGGATTTATCTAGAGTCAGAAATGGCTAGAATTTCTAGTGACTAAGGGAGCTGCTGTTACTAATGAATTCCCAGATCCTTCCATAGTGAAAGTTTGAGCCATAGGCTCTTTGGATGCCCATTTACCCAACCAGGAGGTAAGTAGGGCAGGGAAGGACTGGAGAAACCTTTGTATGTTTATATGTAGTCCTATACACACTATACACACATATTCAAACACATTTACACAGAGCTTTCTTAAAATGTGTGGTTTAATGATCTAATATCCCAAATTTCACCACAAACAAATACTTCCTAACACGATTGCCTATTACCTTGGTGCTCCTGTATTAAATTTTGAGACCCCAAGCCCTCTGATACAAGATCAAAGCAATTTGCATTTTCTATAATTAGAACATTTTTACAAAACTGAAGCAGAATCTTGTTTTACATGTAGGTTGTTGGCACCATAGATTTTAGATAATGATGGGGTTGGCTCAAAGATTGCAATACACAAGTCATTTCTTTCTTTCCCCACTTCTTCTTTTTAAATTTTATCTGCTTTCCCTATTTGATTCTTCTTCTCTTTTGATGTCATTTTTGAGGGGGGCAGTGAAAATGTTAACATTTACTTGTCTTTATTATCTTAATTGTATAAATCTATTAGTGCATTGCGTGCCTTTCTTCTTAAGTAATAGATGTGGTTAACTAATATGGTTAAAACAATGTGTCTAGAGTGCTTGAAGCTGGCCAAATGCCTTCACCATCCAAGCTAGAGCCACACATACTTGTATATATGAATACTCTCCTGGTAATAATTGTCTTGTGTGACAGCTTCTCCCAGGTATTTGAATGATGCGACTTGTTCAAGTTTAATGCTATCTATTATGAACTCGACTTCATGCTGTTAATAGCTGGAAGGCATTGATTTTGTTTTCTGTTCTTCTATCTCAAGCCCATACATTTTGCTTGCATTATTGACTGTTCTGATCATTTCATGCATCATCTCTTAGGAAGATGTATAAATCAATGTCATCTGTGGAACCTAAGCTGTTTATTACACTGCTATATAGCTTTACACCTTCATGAAAATCATCTCAGGTGGCCAGTGTTGGATGTTTCAAACAATTGTTGACCACCATGTCTGATGAAAAGGGACAACCTTACAGGGTGTCAACACTAGGGGAGAAAAGTTCATTTAATTATTTATTTGGGTCTTGACTAGATACACTTTTTAATGATACTAATTAACTTCTCCAGCATGTTAAATGAGCTCAGAAGTGCTATGATTGTAGAATGGTATAAAGTGGATTATTTACCTGATAGGCTGCATTTTAGAGTTTTGTGCTCCATTTCTAGGACATTTTGTCTTGGAACTAGGCACTACATAGGCTAGAGAAACCACATTGGTATACATCTGAGCATCCCTGAGAGGTGGTCCATACTAGTCTTTAAATCAATTTCACACTAAATAATAGGGTAAAAAGGAATAAGTGGGTTTGAAAAACCTGTCTGTCAGTTTCTACAATGTACCAGCTCATTTCCAGGAGACTGGGTTGCACTTCTGGCCCAGTAAAAGGGTTTTCCCTGCTTGAAGGATGGAGGAATGCATTAACAAGCCTTCTTAAGGCTTTGCTCTTAATTTCCTCTTGCTCAGATAACAGAGTTGGGTGTATTGAGAATTTTTTATGCCTACTTTCTCTATTGCTTGTAAGCCATGTGTTACATTCTTGCTTAGGGTTTTTGGCATATGTAGAAAGCATTTTCAAGGCACATAGGGGACCAATCAGTGCTCTGCTCGGTGAACAAAGTAAAGTGGCCGGAGGTGAGCTGCACAACAACCTCAAGCTGGTTTGCTTGTAGTGCCTGTGGGTCAAGAAAATCAGGTCGGTGGTTCTGTGCTTGGCTGACCAACTCTGCAATTGTGTAGGAGTGATTGCTGAATGACAAAGCCAAGGATCCTGATGCTACTGGCAAGCAAGGCAAGTCAGCTGCTTCTAAAGTTCCTACATGAATTTTGTGCACTGTTTCGTATGCACAGAAGATGTAGAAAGCAACTAATCGATGTGGCCAACATTCAGGCAATTGGTTGAAAAATTAGTCAAGGTTGTTAGCTTCCTAGACTTTTCAGTGAGTTGTTTTGGTATCACTTAAATACTGACTATTCTTTGATACTGTGTTGGTGCGGAGTCACCTGTCTCCAAAGCAGAGCAGGGCCATTTGAAATTTCATGACGTGATTTGGCTGAAAATTCATTACTTTATGGCTGACCCTTTTGTTTTTTGGCCTTTTGGCCCTTGGTGTGGTTAATCCACAAGTGAGAGCAACACGGTTCATTACTGCCCCCATTTGCAAACCCTTTTCAGAGGTTTGGCTCTGTTGGTGTCGTTTTTAAACTCTTGGAATTGGACTTTAATGGAAAAGACGAAAAGAGTACCAAGTTTAGAGTTCAAATCCTGTTTATCATCTGTTTGACTTCCAGCTCTTTTATTCTTTTTATTTATATACGTATAATATTATATTATGTTTATATATAAATATAACAAATATTCTTATTATTTATAGGCAAGTTATTTGTTCTTTCTAGGCTTCAATTTTCTCACTTGCAAAATGAGGGGGTTGGAATAGATGGTTGCTGAGATTTCTGCTATTTCTATATGTAGTTATGATATAATCGGGCATGGGTACTCTAGTGGTACAGATTGAATCCTTTCTCTTTCCTCTTGTCCTATATATTTCTTGTTTATGCAAAATTACAAAGGTATAAGTCCTCCACAAAGGTTATAACTGAATAAAAATGTTAAACAGACCAATTGTCTAAATGACATCTAACAAGTGATGCATTTTAACACTTACCTTCTTTTCCCCTGAAATACTAACATTTAAACTCTATTCAGATGGCATCTTTTGTTCTTAGAAAAAGTCCCACTTTTGAGGTACCTTTTAAGGACTAGATTGTGTGCATAAAAGAATATGAAGCTATGGGAGAACCCATTTTAACAAAACTAAGTCAATGATTTGAAAAGAAGAAAATTAGGCTTATAAAAGTGCTCACAATAAAAAAGGAATCCAAATTAGAGGTGATAGATTCATAGGAGAAAACCTGGGGACAATGGGCAATCCCAAGCCCCAAATGTTTCTCTGGAAAATAGAATGTCAAGTTTTACATTCAGTGATTGACATTAAGTTCAGTGTGCATTGATGTCATTCAAATTTTGTAGTCTTAATTGGAAGAGTTCCTTAGATACTCTTCTTAAAATAAATTTTACTTGTACATTAAATGTGTTCATCTCACTACTCCTCATGTTGGACTTTAAAGATGCTCTATTCACATCCAGGTCACCTAATTTGATACTTAAATTAATGAAAATTGAACAACCCTTTTCTTTGAAATCTACAGCTCCAAATGCAAATGCTTGCTCAGTAATATTTCAGTTTGGTCCAATTTAATTTTCTGAAAGCCTCTCTATGGATAGCATATTGCTGCTTCTTTGCACTTGTGTGAATCCGAGTTCCCTAATGATATTTTGGTCTGTGGGGAGCATTGCCAGCACCACTTTCTTGATGTGAAACCTGAGAGAGCATCTGACAAATAATGATGGAACTAGAATTTATTTCAACCCCGCCATTTTATTGTGAATGATCAATAACTTAGCTAATATGGAAAGTACCTACAGGTGAGGAGAGAGAGAAAAATCACAATCATAGGGTATACCCTTTCTTGTGTTTTCATCTGGGATGGTTCTTGGGTGGCAGGTGGAGTCAAGAACTATGGACATAAGAACAATATGGTTCAGGCAATATGGTTAGATCTGGGTGGAGAAATGAATGTCTCTAATAGTTCCAGTAATGAGTACCCAGAAAAAAGCAGTGGGTTCTTCCAAATAAAAGGGTAAGCTCTCTATAAGCAGCAAAGAAGAAAGGACCACATATAGGATGTCTGTTCTAAACATGGTAGTACTGAGACAAGGTAGAATTATTAATATCCAAAGAGCAAAACAGAAAAATATGGTTTCAGGTCCAGTGAGGGTATAAGAAAATGAGCATAACAATAGGTACATTTTCAAATAGACTCACTCAACATGATGACTTTACTTATTTCTTTTTGAGTCCTAGTGTTTGAGCTAAGCCTTCTTTATCTTGGTCATCTAAATGACATTTAGCTATGGACGGCTTCCTGTTGTTGTTAGTGTTTGCTGCATGAGAAAGTGGGTTTTTTTTAATCGCAGAAAAAGGTAAATATTTCCATTTACTTAACCTGTACAAACCCCATAGCTCTTGTTTGGTCCTTCTCTCATGGTACTTATAGGGGTCTATCTGGTATCATAGACTTTTTCTTTTTTTTCTACTTCTCTTGACCTTTGTTGTTGTTTAGTTGATTAGTCTTGTCCATCTCTTCATAACCCTATGTGGGATTTTCTTGAAAAACATATAGGAGTAGTTTACCATTTCTTTCTCCAGTTCATTTTACAGATGAGAAAACAGAAGCAAAAAGGGTGAGGTAAATCCCCCAGGGTCACTTAGCTAGCAAGCATCTGAGGCTAGATTTGAATACAGGTCTTCCTGATTACAGGGTTGACACTCTATTCACTATACCTCCTATCTGCCCCCTTATGTCCTTTAGAGATCAAATGATCTTTCATAACAAGCTTGGTGATAACAATGATATAAAACACATGGTTATAAAGCATTGAACATAATTAACTTAATTGATTCCCATGATACTCTTGTAGAAAAGATGAAGTGATGTTCCTTCAGTTAACTTGGAACTGGTGGAATGGATGTACCCAAAGAGAGAAGTCACTGTGAACTTAAAAGGAGGTCTTTCGTTGACTTCCCTAGGAATCTGTGATTGATTCTGTGACATTTTACATTCCTATCGATTACCTGGATAAAGGAATAGGTGGCATCCTTCGAAACGTGCAAATGGCAAAAAGCTGGGAGATATAACTTACTTGATAATATCCTTGATGACAAAGTAAGCATTCAAAAAGGTGTTGACAACTTAGAACACTGGCCCAAATATAATAGAATGAAACTGAATAGGAAAAAAAGTCTGATGCTCAGGATCTAAAAAAACAACTTTCCAAGTGCCACATGGGGGAAGCAGGGCTTGATGACTGATCATCTTTAAAAATTCTGGCGATTTTAGTGGATTGCAAGCATCTAGAATATGTTGTAGCAGCCCAGAAAGCTAATGCAATTTTAGGCAACAATTAAAGAGGAATAGAGTCCAAGGTTAATATGGTAGTAGCTTAGCCCCAAAATTTTCTGTTAGATGGTTGAGAATCCATGTCTTGGAAGACTTAACCCTTTCATTTCTTGAACCCCCTCCCTGGGAGGGAGCATTATTTAAATTAGTACTACCATTGCTAATGAAAAGAGCATCATTCAGTATATGCTTTTACTTTTTTTACTTTTTTTTTACTTTTACATTTTTTACTTTTTTTTTTTTACTTTTACATTCCTAAGACATTAAAAACCATTTTACCTCTCTCTGGACCCCACTCTATGGCTTGTGATACCTAAAAAGAATGTAATCTCCTTGAGAACAGAGACCCTTTTATATATGTGCCCCAGTTCGTAGCACAGTGCTTGGTACAGAGTAATAACTTAATAATGTATTAGTAATCCATGGACATATAGTATAACCATGAATTTGATATTATTGTTATTATTGTTGAACTAATTATTACCCACGTACCTGGGTATTAAGATGCATTATAATCACCTAATATATCAATATAGCCTCATTTCCATACTTTCTTTTCATTCATTCCCTGGTTGGATCATGTCTGGAACATTGTGTTCAGTTCTGAGTGCCTTATTTTAGAAAGGCTATTGATAAATCAGAAATGTTCTAGAGGAAGACCCCAGAATGGTAAAGAGACTTGGCTTAGTTCACTTAAAAATTGGATGAAAGAACTGAAGATGTTTATCCTGGAAAAGTCAAGACTTAGGAGGGAAAAGAATTATTTTTAAAATATTTGATGGGTTCATCGTGCTTGGACTACTTAGACCTAAAAAACAGAAGCAGAAATAATGGGTGGAAATTGCAAGGGAACAAATTTAGACTTAATGTAAAAGATAAAAAAAAACAGCTTCCTAAGATTAGAGATTTTAAAAAGTGGAATAGATGCTTCAGGAGGTAATGAGTTACCCATCATTGGAAGTGTTCAGAAAGAAAAGGGTGACTTTCTAGAATCACTTGGTATCCGAGCTTATACTCTGATAATTTTTACATTAGAGGACAACTTGAGGCCTCTTTCTGAGTCACTTCTTTTGGCCCCTTAAAAACCAGATGCAGTGTGCTCTAGATCTGCATTTGGAGGTGTTCTTCTGTTCATTTTGTTGTTTTTTTTGTAGTTAATTGTTAAATTTGACCTATAACAATAGATGTCATCATTGGATGGCATTTATTGATGTTTGTTTTACTTTTGAAGTTTGTTTTGTAATGATTGCAGGTGGTTAAAAAAATCTTGAATCCATTCTTCAGAGCCAAATGTTTTACCAATTATAAAGCAATATATCATCTCTCACATGTTTTACTTATGTACATTCCTATCTCATATAGCTACGTATTGAGTGGAGTATGTGTGGCACAACTTCTCAGTCATGTTGGCAATGGGATATAGTTCCCGAACAACCATATTCTCTGTTCTTCATGTTGTAAAGTTTTTCCTTTTTATTAGACAGGAGAATTCACCCCAGAAATATAAGTTCTAGAAAACTGTATGACCCATATCCATAGGCCATATTTTAGGTTATTACAATTTTTGTAATCTTTTTAAAATTAAGCACACATAATGAAAATACTTGGTCTTAAAAATTATATAGCACTTCAAATTAATATGAAATAGTTAAAAAAATCTTCCAATAAGCAGTTTCTACATACACTATTTAATCTACTGGAATTTAGTCTAGCCATACTAAATTTAGATTGATAAAGGCTAGACATGTGTTCAACTTGAGCAATTAGATTTGTCCTGGCCCAATTGTTCATTCAGTCTCAATGGATTCTCATTTTTCTCCTTGGCTGTTGAGTTAACTTATATATTCAATGTCCTCTGCAGCATTGCAGCTAATAACCTAATAACAGCTCAAGATAGAGTTTTAGTAGAGAGGCTCTTTGCTCTGTGAACACAGGCTTCTATGTTTTATCTTATGTTTAGTAAAACTTTTGATATGGAAAAAGGGAAGGAAGGATGAAGAGAAGGAAGAAGGCAAGAAAGAAGGAAGGAAAGAAGAGAGGGAGAGAAGAAGGAAACAAAGAGGAAAGGAGTCAAGGAAAAAAAGAAGGAAGGAAAGAAGGCAAGAAATACAGTACTTTACACGCATTAGGTGCTCAAGAAGTATTATTGACTTCTTGATGGACTAAGTAATGCTGTCTTGAATAGCATTCATGGAAGAGAGTTATGTGGGAATT
Source organism: Gracilinanus agilis (assembly GCF_016433145.1). Lineage (NCBI taxonomy): Eukaryota > Metazoa > Chordata > Mammalia > Didelphimorphia > Didelphidae > Gracilinanus > Gracilinanus agilis. The sequence continues at coordinate 419,987,029 of NC_058133.1, read as the reverse complement.
ATTGGTGAGTATGAATCAATGTCAGGATCCTAGAGGGTAATCATGAAAATTTCTAGTGATCTGGTCATCTTAAAAAAGGTCTGGCTCCCCCTGGAAGAACCAGCATTTTAATTGTATCAAGTCCATTTAGTAATTCTCAATGAAGAATCTATCAAAAGAATTGAACAAGGATCACACCAGGTTGAGGAGATATAGAGGACTTTTAATCTGTATTTGTGGAGAGAGTACCTACATGGATGAAACCCCAGATTCATTAGATTATTTAAGTTAAAGTTCATTAGGTAATTTCTGCTTTATTGGCTTTCTCAGTGGCCTGGCTTAAAGGAATTGCCAGTTTTTGACGGTATTGACACAATGCTAAATTGATTGGGAAGATCTGAGTTCAAATTTCTTCTTAGGTATCTACTGTTTGAACTTGGACAACTCACTTAACATCTCTCAGGCTCAACTTCCTCATCTATAAAATAGGGAGGTTGGAGTGGATGGTGTCTAAATTCCTTTCTAGCTGCAAATCTTTGATCTTATTGAAGAGAATGCTCTGGGATAACTTTCCCAAATCCCATTCATACTTGCTTGGGTCCCCAGAACGCAATTATTAGGTCCCCTTGAGGTTCTAGAGGATTCTAGGACTTACCCTTAGAACTTAGAGAGGTGTCATTCTTATGTACTGGTGTACTTCTTCCTATGATTATGGCTTGATTATCAATCAATCAGTCAGATTAATTTTTTACAAAGGGATATTTACTAAGGTTGTAGAGTTGCTGTAGTTGGTACAAATACCCCCCTAATTCCAACATTCCTCAAATTAAGGGGCTCCATTGTAGCAAAGAAGTAACTAAGTTCCTGGTAGTCCTTTTGCTGGACCCTCAAGTTATTCTCCTTAAGTATGGTTGTTTTCCTTAAATATGGTACAGCTTTTCTATTGGTTTCTTTGTAGAGTTGTAAATCTGTGGCCAGTTTGTCCTTGACTCCCTGTGCTGATACTGTATGTCCAGTTGATTGAAAGATGCTGTTAAGATGATGACTGGAAGATGGGAAGTACCTTCGGAACTCTGAAGCTCATGTAGTTTGCCTTTGATCAAGGAGGGAAGATAGGACAGTCCAAGACCAAAACCTTGAGATTCTGCTCCTCTTCCTCAATCATTTCCTTCTCAGAGATTGATCTGGAATGCTCTTTACCTCCTGCTTGCTCAAATATTTCAGCTTCTGAACTAACCTCTTCTTTATGTACAGGCTCCACAGAACATTATCAAGTTTCCTCAGCCAATCAGGATACTCTTCCTGTGTAAGTCATTCCAGGTAAAGCCTATGATTGATCAATTGATTGAAATTTATTCTCACCTGGCTAAGTTGGTAGAGTCTAGTATTTTATCACTAACTTTAAATGGAATAAGGTAACTTGCTTGATTTGTTCAATCAACTCTCACTCTTACATTCTGATTCTATGATTGTTTAATTTAAAAAATATTTTTAAACCTTTATTTTCCATTTTAGAATCAATACTATGTATTGGTTCTAAGACAAAAAAGCGGTAAGGGTCAGACAATGGGAGTTAAGTCATTTGCCCAGGGTATCATAGCTAGGAAGTATCTGAGGTCAGTTTTGAATTTAGGCCCTTCCATCACTAGACCTGGCTCTCAATACACTGAGCTCCCTAGCTGTCCCATTAATTTATTGTTAAAAAAATCAGAAAATTATTTGTTTTATGATGTCATTTAATTTAGTAAACATTCATTAAGCCCCTAAAATGCAGCAGACCCTGGACCAGACCCTGGAAACACAAAGACAAAAACTAAAGCAATCTTTGCCCCAAGGAGTGACCATTCAATTGGGGAGAATACAACATGTAAATAGATAAATAAATGCAACTGGAGATCCTTGGCTCTTTAAGCTAGGCCAGTGGAACCAAAGTTCTAATGGGCCCTACCAACTTGGGGAAAAAAGTCAGTCAGCTAGCATTTGTAAAGTAACTACTATGTGCCAAAGACATAAATGGTTTGGTCTCCACACTCAAGGAATTAATCTTTTACACAGGGAATCTAAAAGTATGGGCATAGATATTGACTTCAAGTGTGTGATTTAGAGACCAGCCTAGCTAAGTTCATAAGAATTTACCACTAAGTTGGCTCCAGGTTATTGAATTTTTTAGCCCCACATACGCTTAAAGAGCCTTGGTCAAGCTGTAGAGCAGCAGTAATCAATATTGGTCGAAGGAATCTCCACACTGACAAAATTGTACATCCTCTTTTTGGCTTTTAGATTTTTAAGGTAAAGATATGACTTTCATAAGTTTCATAGATGCCCCAATATAAGCAAAATAATAAAAATGTTTTGGCTTCAGACTGTGGAATTTGTTCCCCGCCTCTGTCCCCAAACCCTACCATCTCCATTTCTGGATTCCTATCTTCTTTGGTTTTCTTTAACTAGTTTGTGGAGTAGTTATTCTATTGATTTATTTCATTTATGGAAAATAGTAAATAATTTTTTACTTTAGGTGAGGTTATATACCTTACTACCACTGTCAAAGACTAAGGGATAGAATGAAACAAAGACTAAGGGTAAAAAAGCCATTATATTAAGTCTGTATACAAGAGAACAGATTTCCTAGGTTAAAAAAAATGATTCTAGAAAGCATTCACGCAAAAAGTTAAATGTTAGCCAAGGGGAAGCAAGTAAAACTTAACAAAAAACACTGAGATCAAGAAGGGAAAAGGAAGAATTTGGAAAATATGCATCAACTTTTTGAATATTTACTTAACCAATTTGTTATGAATTTTAGATTGAATTATGTGAGAAATCCTTCACTTCAGGGGAGAGAATGTGATTAGCACTAGTGGGAATGAACCAGGAACAAGATGGAAACAGTAAGAGAAATTTATAAATAACTGCCATGTTTTTAGGGCAATGCGTGGGTCAGGTGATATTAAAAGGAGAAAAGGATGATTGTAACTAATGAAAAAAATTGTCAAAATTGAGATATAAATATTTATTCATTACAAGGATAGTGTGGTATGGCGAAAAGAATATTAGATTTAAAGTCAGAAGACTGAAGCATAAATCCTGACTAATAATCATTACCTGTGTGACCTTAGGCAAGTCCTCGTAACTTTGGGGCCAAGTTTCCTCATCTGCAATTTGAAGGGCTTTGAGTGATTTCTTAGACTCTTCTACTGCTAGAGCCTCTAATTCATCTACTTATTCACTAAATAAATATATAAGTTAATTACCACATGTAATCTATCCATCAACAAGTATTTATTAAGGACCTATTATGTTCCTGGGACTATTCTATGTCCTGGGGACTCAGAAACACAAATGAAACAATTCTTGCTCTAATGGAAGTTAAATTCCTTTCAGGGAAACAACAGATACATGTGGTGGCTGAGAGCACCTGTTCCCCTCTGAATTGAGCATTATTAAGCATTATTATATTATATTTATGTTATTACATATTACATTAATACTACATAATAGGTTAATATGTTATTATATTTTTATTATTTCATCATTGGTCCTCCAGCATACAGTGACCCCAGGTTCAAGGTATTTTGGATCCTATCTCCTAAAATTATAGTTTATGAATCTCCACTCTTGTATTCAACTTTAATAGTTAGCCAGAGGAGGTAATTAATTCAAAAGAAAGACATTTTATGAAATAGCATCATAAGACAAGCTGTAACAAAAAAACTGTCCCCCCCAGTTGTAGAGGAGCTGTACAGCAGCTGTGGAAACACAGGACCCAGTTTCCAATCTTTATCTGATGCTTACCATGTGTGTGACCCATGGAAAGTCATTGAACTTCCCTGAAACTCACTTTCCTCATCTCTAAAATGAGGGGTTTGGATTGGAGGGCTTTGGAAGTCCCTTCTAGGTCTGGATCTATTCTCCTCTCAACCTGGTACACATGCTCTCACAGATCTACACAGGAGCTGTGGGAAAACTGGATAAGTGCACTCGTGTGGAGAGGCAACCAATTAGGGAACATATGGTAAGAACAAGCAGGTGGAATGGTAGACACATGAGGCAGTGAGGTGGGCTTAGAGGATAGAGTATTGATCCTGAAGTCAGGAAGAACTGAGTTCAAAACCAGCCTCAGATACTTCCTAGCTGTGTGACCTTGGGCAAGTCACTTAGCCTATGTCTGATAAAAGGATCCACTGGTTCAACTGGAGAATAAAATGGCAAGCCACTCCAGTGTCCTTGCCAAGAAAATACCATGGATAGCTATGGCCCATGGAGTCACAAAGAGTCATTCACCACTAAATGACTGAATAACAATGAGGTCCACAAGGCAACTTACACCTCTAATGCATCAGGGATGCTGAACTTTTCTAGTGATATCATAGTGATGCCCCTTGTCCCTACCAGGTCACTCAATCAACAGACATTTATTAAGAACCTACTATGTGTTGGTTGTTGGATACTGCTTAACCAGCTGCTTCTACATTGCTCATTTAGAAGAATATGTACTCTCCATTGTACCTAGTTCCTCTGTACTTTTTACCTCTCTCCAGCTTCTGGCTTAGCTAAAATCCTTGGTTATTTCTTCATCATTGAAAAGCAGGGAGTGCCATGCTTTCTGAGCTTAAAGGCATAGGCTTTCTCAATCTTTTTTAGAAGAAAACAAAAGGCAGAAATCTTTGCTTGGAAAATAGCAGACAACATCCCCTGTCTTGTTTTTGGAGTCTTGTTTTACTGAGGTCTTTCATTTTAGTAGCAGGAGATTTTCAGTTTCAGGGTGCCAGACTTTTTAGGACATGGAGCGGGAAAGTCCTGGCTAGCCCATACCCTCAATTTAAGCCTTTTCTGGGGACTCCCTGTCCTGACTCAGAGATTGGCTCTCAGGGACTAGAGACCTTATTCTAGTTTAAGATGAACGTTCCATATGTTTCTAAAACTTTCATCTCTGAAGGCTGAGTTAGATCTAGGAAATATCATTTGTTCCCTTACTGCTGAACAGCTCTGGGGGCTTGGGGTTCCCTAGTTTTTTTCTGTTCATATTCTCCTAAGTAGACGAATGGATAAAGAAAAAGAGAGAAAAGCTTTGCCTACGGAGCAAGACAATTCCTGGCTTTTTCTTGTTGGAACTAGACCAAAGCTCAGGGAGGCTCTGGGGGACTCCATTGATGGAGTTCTCAGCCCTGAGTTAGGAAGATGACTTCTTAGGCAAATTTTTTTCTGTATGGCAAGAGCTGTTACAGTGTACATGCATGCCACAAATACATGGGTACAAGGAAATATATATATATATATATATATCTGGGTCATGTATACACAGATGTTTAGGCAAAGTAAAACTAAATTATTTTTTAAAAAAACAACTTACACCAGAGTAAAGAAAAAGACTCAGAAACAGGCTCCAGTTCCATTCAGATGAAGGAGACAAAAGGAAGGAAATAAAGCGAGTTCTGTTCCTCTACATTGACCTCAAAGTATCTGGTTTTACTGGAACTCACACCATCCACTGGGTTGAGCTGAAAAAAAAAAAAGCAATTATTTTACATCTCCAATCATTCCCATTGTTTTCACTTCTTCCCCCAGTGCCTCAGGAAGGAGAAATCGCACCTTAGACACTGAATTGCTGTCAAAAACTGCAACTAGGGGAAGGGAGAGGCAGCCAACCCTTCCTCTTCTTTTTTCCTTCCAAAACTCATTTTTCACTAGGCTCTCTAAGTCCCACTTCTATAAAAAGTGCCATATTTCCTTTGCCAGAGATATCAATGAAGATTTAAAATCTATCAGGGTTCAGACTACTCCTCCCACCAGGGGGAGAACAAATCTGTACATTCCTCCCCTTAAAGGATTGTTACATGCATATGTACACACTGCATATTAATATATAATATATACAATATATATACTTATGTGGATATGTATATACATACATCTAATTAAAACTTTTTTTGTATCCATATCTGTGATTTCATTGGTGTTGGGATCCTCCTATGAAGAAATCTCCTTTACCAATGAAGATCAGTACCTACTGTGCAAATATGCCTTTGAAAGTTGCTTTGGGCACCATATTATGTAGTTTTCCAGAGTCACACAGCTAGGATATACCAGAGATATGACTTGAAGCCAGATTCTGACTCCAAGCCCAGTTCTCTATCTGCTATGCCATTCTTTTTTGTTTTCTGCCCCTTACTCTGTCTCTGTCTATCTTTTTTGTCTCTGTCTCTTTCTTACTCTACACCTACATGTGCTATATCTCTGTTTATCTGTATTGTGTTGTTGTTTGGTTGTGATCTAGAATGAAATTTTCTCAGTAAAGATACTGGAGTGGCTTGCCATTTCCTTCTCCAGTCAGTTAAGGAAAATGGAGATTAAGTGATTTGTTGAGAGTCACAGAGCTAGAAAGTGTCTAAGGCCAGTTTGAATTCACATCTTTCTGAATCCATCCATCCATCCATCCATCCATCCACCCATCCATCCATCCATGTATCTATGTATCCATGTATCTATGTATCTATCTATCTATCTACTACCTACCTCTCTATCTCTATCTTCATATGTATGTATGTATGTATGTATCTATCCATCCATTTATCTACCCTTCTATCTACCTAATACCTACCTCTCTATCTCTATCATATGTTTGTGTGTATGTATGTATCTATCCATCCACCTATCCATCTATCACTCTATCCACCTATCTATCTGTCTATCTATTTATTTATCTATCTACCTATTACCTACTTGTCTAACTTTGTCTCCATCTCTATCTTCATATGTATGTATTCATGTATGTATGTATATATGTATGTATGTATGTATGTATGTATCTATCTACCTATCTCTCCATCTTCATATCCATCTCTATATGTATGTATTTATCCATCTATTCATCCTTCTATCTATTATATATTATATATACACATTAATGTATTGACATACATTCATATGTATATATTCATACATACAAAATAAATACATGATCATTTTGAAGCCAGTGGGAAGCACTCATAGATGAGGCATCAAGAAAGGTCTCACATAGGAGGTGTTTCCTGTGCTGAGTTTTAAAGGAATCTTGGAATTTTAAGAGGCAAAAAGTGAGGATTAGTGTTGCCTTCTAAACATGGGAGATAGGCAGGGTTCAGAGATGGGAGATGGATTGTTGTAGTACGAGAAACCACTAAGAGGCCAGTTTGGTTGTATCATAGAGTTGAGTGAAAGGGAATAATGGGTAAGAAGTCTGGAATGGTAGGTTGCTGCCAGAATGTGAAGGTATAGTTAGCTAGGATTTACCTAGTCCATTAAAGTGTACAATGTGCTTTATAAGTATGGCACATTATAAAATATCATTTTATTATAATTTAGTATTTTAAAATAATATTTATGTGACTAAATTACCTTTATTAATAATAAATGAAATGAAATGTTATTCACTGGTATTATAAGTATTATCTATTATCAAATATTATTTAAATGCTAAATGGAGACATTTATATTTTATTTTGGAGATATGGGGAATCAATGTAACTAAAAGAGTGAGGGAGTGATATGATCAGAGGTGTGCCTTAGGTATATGACTTTGGCAGCTCTGTGAAAGAACAAAGAAACTTAAGACAAATGTATAAGGCAAAAGGGCTTCATGAAGATTATGGATATTGGGCACTCCCAGGAATTTCAAGGGAATTTAGGGAACATCTAATTCTGAATAAATTTATTAAAAATCTGTCTTATATGGTTTAGTATTCTTACTTGCTTGGAGGCAGGAGACTGGACCAGATAACTTTGTTGTCCTTGAAAGCTTGATTCTCCGCCCACCCCCCACCCCCCCGATAATTGGTGAGAAAAAGACATTCAGGGTGCCATGTCATCCATGAGTGTGTAAAGTGATATTATGATATGAATTTAGTTGCTCTCTGTCAAATCCAGCTTCCTGTGGTGCAATTTCCAGGTATTGAGGTTTACTCCACAGGATATGAATTTCTTTTTTTTTTTTTATGTGATTTTCCTGTCTTATGAAGTTTTCAAAATCATATACCAAAAAAATGTGTAAAGGACTGTTTCTCCAATCTGGGTACACAGGGAATTTCTCTTGACTTCTCCCATGGAGCAGACCTACTAGAATCAGATAAAACAAAATTAATTTTTACATGACTAGTTAAGGCTATAGTATATGCACAGATTAAACAAATATAATACATTTTTTATTCAGATGAATCTCATCTTTGTAGTTGAGTCACCAGGGTCTTTTGTGTCATCACTTACATCAAAATGTATTCATCAGGTATTATTCATTGATATAGATATTGATATCTGAAGCCTGAATGGTCTCTCAAAGTTCACTACTCCATGACATGATATTTAAACTGTTAGTTGTTAGTATCCTCTCTGATGAAGGGAAAATTTGTTTAAGTGTCAGTATGAAGCCAGGGCTCCCAAGAGTACATAGTAATAAGATTGCTATGGAATAAACCCTGAATAGTATAATAAATGCTAATTAATTTGACTTGACTAGTCTTGTGCTATCCAAGGAGTAATAGCAATAATGATTTTCTAAATGTATATAGTGTGTCACATGTGGCAAAGTGTTTTCACTTTTGTTTTCTCATTTGATTCTTGTGCTTCTTCTCAGTGAGGACATTTATACCTCAGAAATCTATAAATGATACATATCAAGGCTTGGTTATTTTATTGATTGTCTAACTTTAGGAAAGTAGGTAAAAGGTTAATGATGTAGCTTAAAATTGGAAGTTTGTCATCTGTACTTTTTTCTCTTCAGAGAGCTGGTTGTTAAACATTCAAATAAATAGTTTTTATTTTATAATTATTATTATTAAATACAAATTTAAAAAGTAGTTAAATAAATAGATAGGACACAAGTTCTGAGTAGCCATCATTGATTGTCTTCTTTCCTTGCCAAGTTTACAAATTTGATGAGATTTAGGGAGAAAAGTAATTTTACAGTACCAACATCAAATCTCAGAGTTGGAAGTTCCCTAGCCCAGTCAGTATCTGACCAGGAAACTCTCTAGCAATACTAGCACAATCTGCCATTCAGCCTCTGCCTGAAGACCTCTAATGAGGAAGAACTCACTACTTCCTGACACAGATTATTCTACATTTGTATAGCTCAGATTATTATTTTTAAAAAATCCTTATCTTCTATCTTAGAATCCATACTAAAGATTGGTTCTCAAGCAAAAGAGCAGTAAAGGCTAGGCAATTGGGGTAAAGTGACTTGCCCAGGGTCACAATGCTAGAAAGTATCTGAGATGAGATTTGATCCCAGGACCTCCCATCTCCAGGTCTGTCTCTCTACCCAGTGAGCTCCTTAGATGCCCCTTTAAAGGAGCTTTTCCTATTTGTTGTTTAGTCATTTCAGTCGTGTCTGATTCTTTGGGACTCTTATTTGAGGTTTTCTTGGCAAAGTCCTAAAATGATTTCCTTTTCTACCTCATTTGACAGATGAGAAATCTGAGGCAAAATGAGTAACTTACTTGCCCAGGGTTGTATAGCTAGTCAGTATGTAAGGTCAAATTTGAACTCAGGTCTTCCTTATTCCACACCCAGTACTCTATCCACTGTGCTACCTGGCTGCCTTTACCAGGACTAAATCTGTTTCTTTGTAGACCCTCGAATGAAGCAGAATAAGAATAATTTGTCATCCATATGATTGCCCTTTAAATGCCAATCCCATTAATACAATCCTGCCAGTAATGGAAACTCTGTGGATATTGAGTTTTTAGGCAGCCTGATGACTATCTTGGGACTATGAGATAGGAATGGAGCAAGCGTTATTCTCAGATTGGGCCAGGAGTTCTTAATTTAGGGTCAGAAAACTTGCTTTAAAAATATTTTAAACTATAGTTCAGTGTAATTGGTTTCCTTTTGACTCTTCCATATTTTTGATGAATTTAAAAACATTTTGAGAAGGGGTCAATATATTTTGCCAGACAGGTTCATTATATAAAAAAAGGCTAAGAATACTTGATCTAGTATGATTTTTATTACATAAAATTATTATAAAAATTCTTATTATAAAATTCTTATAAATTAATTATTATAAAATCCATATTAAAATTCTTATTTTAAAAATATCCTCATTATGTAAAAAAAGTTAAGAACCCTTGGCTTAGGGGGATTCTCAGATATATAGTGACTCTTTGAGACAAAGGGCAGTTTCAGTTAACACCAAAGTAATTCTGATCATTTTGGATAGCTTTTCCTCCAACTTCATCCCTGGGGCTATTTCTATGCTGATTGCTATCATTTCCCACTCCTCTCCATCACCATTGGTTCTAGAACTATGGGTCTTGGGTATACAGCAGATTGTCTCCAGGACTAGGTGGCTATACTGGAATAGGTGAATAGGATGCTTAACCCGATTCAGTTTTCATTGCCTCAACTATCAATTTGACTATCTAGATCAAGCAGTATGAATCCCAGGGCAAGCATCATGAAACCAGTCTTCAAATCAACTTTAAATTTATGGTTTGAAAATGATACAAAAATAGTCTCTAGTAATTATTCAAGTAGTGTCTTGTGTGCTGCTAGAGCATATATATTAATATTTTGCACTCTTAAAATTTTAGAGCATTAGGACAAAGCTCCAATGGCCCTTTCCTAGTTAAGGATCTGCTTATAATTTTCAATAGTCACTGGGAGAATGCTTTATAAAAATTAAAATAATTAAAACTAACATTCGTCCAGCAATCCAGGTTTGCCAAAATGCTTTCTATATACCAAATCGTTTAAGTCTCAGAACAACCCTGAGAGAAAGATAGCACAGATTTTATTGTTATTCCATAAGGAAATGGAAGCTTGGGGAAGGTTAATGATCTGCTCATGGTCAAGCAAGTAGTGAGAATCAGAGGGAGAATTTGAACTCAGGTCTTCCTGACCTCAAGTGCAAAATTGCTCTTGATGTTGAATGAATCTCATCTTTTTACAACTTATCCAAGTTTATAGATTTCTGTCCTGAAATGGGTGAAACTAGACGTGTTAGATTTCAAATGATATGAATTGTTTAAGTTTACTCTATATTGATCTTATTGAACAGATAATTGTCACATTTCTACTTTCTTTTGTGTATCTCAGACCCAAATAATTTGACCGTCTCCCTGGGTTTCCATTAACTATTTCCTTTTTCCTCTTAATATGTATCCTTTTTGTATGTAAGGAAAACAAGAACAAATAGCTAGTAATAATAACATTTTTACCAAGTTCATTTTGCCTTTCATTTTTAGATGGTATATCTGTGCTCTGGGATTTAATAAAACCGAATGTATACACAGCAGATGCTTGATAAATGCTTATTGAATGGATGAATAAACAACAGAACAATTTTAATTCAAAGCTGCGCATGAGTTTCCTTGGAAAAAATTGTTGAGAAACCCCAAGGATGATTTAAGAAGAACCTCTGAAATGGAAGGAACCAAAGAAAGCATCTGTAATGTCTCAGTCGCTAAAGGGATTTCTGGAAAAGCATAGAATATCAATACCCTAGAAAGATGATTCTCTGTGAAGCATTAGCTAGATTCTCCTTCTTTTCTGTCCCATGTCATGTCAGTAGCAAATAGCATCAGAGAAGAGGGAAATAACGAGATCCCTAAATTTTGATTTTTTTTAAAAAGGGAAAAATAGGACTCTAATTTTGTTCATCTTCAGAGATCATAGGGAAAGGAAATGAAAGGTGGTGGGAGCAGACAAGGTGAAAATCCTGCAAATTCTTCAAATGTGAATGAGATTCTGTGATAAACCCTAACTTTCTGGTAAGCATTTTAATGGATCCTTTAATTAGCTTTTCTGGAAAGTTCACTGATGATATGCTGGAATAATGATCCCATATGCTCTAAAGTGTCTAGTCATTAGCCAGCAAGGTGACTGAACATACTAATGTACTTGCCTTTTAGACATTTTAAGTCTGGGCTGCTGGTAAGGCCTCCCCTTTGCTTGACTCAGTTGTCTAAGGGTGGGTTTTAAAGGCTAGATTTTTTTTTCTTAGAAAAAAATAGCTTGCCAGTTATTTCTGGCATTTAAGAGACTCTAGTGTTAGTTAGGCACCTGGAGACTGGGGATGAAGGGTTCAGATGATACTAGAATCTTTCTTAGGATGCTTATGTAGATCTTACCTAAATCAGGGCAACTTTTTTGTCAGGGCATCAGATTAATAAAAAAAAATGGACCTTGAATTTGAATTTAAATGGAGCTTGCCATGAGGAATCACTGTGCACCCAAATCCTTCTACTTCTGTATTCAAAGGTTATATTTGATTATAACCCAAAGGTATGATTTATATAAGGTAGGTGAATGGAGGTTGAACCTGTGTGAGGAGAGCAGACCAGATGTGAACCAGATGGGGAGATGGGAAATTCCCTCAGGTCAATGGGTCATTCTGGGACACACTTGGGATCCCACATTGGACCTGCTGGTGCTAAGCTTGGCCTCATGGATGATCACTGAGGAGTGGGCCTGGGAAGGAATTTTACAGTTCCAACTTGGTTTGCTGCTAGCAAAGGCCCATAGCTTTTGACAAATGCATAAATTTTTCCTGTGCCATTGGCTGAAACTGGCTGATTTGCAGATAATTTATTCAGCATAAATTATTGCTGACCTTAGCAGGAAGAACATATGCGCTTGATCCTCTTCAGATATGTAGTCAACAGGGAATTGTCTAAGTACGTTTTTTTTCCTTCCCCCTATATATCTTTCAGCTAAATCAAATCCTAAATCTTGAGGACATCAGGCGGATTTTTGATATTCCTCAGGGATGTTGAGTCTACAAACCAGTGATTGGATCATACTTTGGTAAATATAGCTTGCAGTTTGTTTTCTTAGTGTGGAATAGAATGCCAATTCTTTTTTGTAGCATTTAATTATATTTTTCATTTATGACTTAATTCTTGCATAATTGAATACTTATTTAAATTGTAAAATATGGATGTTTCTTTTAACATCCCATTACACTGGGTCTGGGATGATAGAAACTAACTACATATTTAAATTATAATCCTATAAGTAATCGTATGTTGTCATTGTCAGTCTCCATAATTGAATATTTACTATTACTAGGGCTGGCCCAACACAAACTCAGAGAAGATAATCACCTACTGGAGCTTCTCTACTACACACCTCAGGCACTGGGGAATGTGATGATGGCCTTTAAGGACCATAATTTGAGTTAGATAGATTCTGTTTGTCATCTCACTTCAACTTTTCCTAGAACATTTAGTCAAGCTCTTTCCTTTGCTCCTTCCTTAAGATAGAATTAATCTTTTCCTCCATGGCATGATTTGAGACCTGGCTCTTTTTCTGACTTTCTGGACTTCACCACTATGCCTGGGCTGCCATCTTGCCTTCCAAACGCCTTCAATATCTGTGACTTTCTTATTCTATTATGCCAGCCCACTTCTATGGATGAGTTTCTTCCTCTGGGGGCTTCCACTTTGGGGAAAGTCCCAGGACTGACATTCTTTAGTTAATTCTGTGGACATAAACACCATGCCCTTCCTGTGTGTGTGTGTGTGTGTGTGTGTGTGTGTGTGTGTGACTCCACCAATTTCTCCTCCCCAAAAAAGGTTGTTTTCCTTTTGTGTATTGTTTTCCCCTATAAGAACTGTCTTTTTTATTACTCATATTTGTATCCCACTGCTTAACACAGTGCCTGGCACATAGTCATAGTTCTTGCCTTCTCCATGATAACTTGCCTACAGATGAATATGTCCTTGCTGTGGGGATGGTCTTCTGTCTCATTTGATCTCAGATTCTTTTTCAAGAAGCAAAGCTTTCACCTTAAAATATGATTGACCTCAGGTGTAGATCAGCAAGCAGCCTTGGGAATGGAATTAAATGGGAGGTGATTAAATGGGCATATTTGGTCCTGCCTTATTCCCACTCAAACATCCACTTCTTGTAGTCCAAGAACACATCAAGCTAGATTTGCTGTTCCTACAATTGACTTGAAATATGCTGAGGAATGTAGCATAATAAAGGGAAAAGAGGTCTGAATTTGGAGTCAGTAAATATAGATTAGCATGCTGTAAATATAAATTAGCTCCCATCTTAGTGACCTTGGTCAAATCACTTCTGTTTACCTTCGTTTCCTCATCTACAAAATGATGGATTTGGGCTAGATGATGCTCCAAGGTCTTTCTCGGTACTAAATCTTACATTCCATTTGCATGATAATTTTTTTTAAGATTGTGAAGAACATTCCATAGTTGTTTCTGGAGAATATTGGTTACAAGTCATTATTTTAAGCCCCTCATTTTATAGATGAAGAAAAGTAATTAAATGTTAGAGCGATGATACCAAAAACCCATAGTCAGAATTAGTCCTTCATTTCAAGTGTAATGCTCTTTCCACTATCCCACATGGATTAGGAGTGAGTATCACAATGCTAAATTCTATTTATCTAGCATCTACGAAATTCCTAGAAATTAGAAAATGGCCCTTTCATATCATCTTTCTAAATTTGTAAAGTCTTTAGATGTTTGCGTGTCATTTTCTGCATTAGAATATGCGTTTCTTGATTTTCTTTTGATCCCCAAGAGCTTGACATAGTGTGTGAGATCTAGTAATGTTTTAATGTTTGCTGACTAACTGGCTAAAAGGGTTAAGGAAGTAGCACATTGTATCCTAGGATGCCCTGGTGGAATGTGGCGATGGCCTTTAGGGACCACAATTTGAATTAGATAGATTTTGTTTGTAATCTGGCCTCAAAGTTTCCTAGGACATTTAGTCAAGATCTTTCCTTGGCTCCGTTCACCTCCTAATTTATGATATACTTAATCTGTGAATATATGGAAACCTTCTTAGCAGAGTGTAAGCCGTTGAAGGACTGGAACTTTGTAATTTTGGAAAATCTCCTATCCTGAGCAGAGAGCACAGTATTTTGTATTCAGAGAGTGTTTAATAAATGTCTTTTATTGTATAAATTCAGTTCTCCATCAAGAAAAGTATAAAAACATTCTTGGCACCAAATAATTAAAAAAATTAATTCTTTAGTTTTAGAAAATATGTTGATAAAATAACATTTTCTATTTATTCTCTCTCTTAAAATAATCCTTACTTTCTGCCTTAGTAACAACTCTAAGAAGGGCAAGGGGCAAGCAAAAGGATTAAATGATGGTCACACAGCCAGGAAGTGTCTGAGGCCAGATTTGAAACTAAGTCTTCTGGACTCCAAGCCTGGCACTGTATCTACTGAGCCACCTGACTGCCCCTATTTAATCTCTTTTAAAATAAAATTAGCCAAAAGAATAGAACAATTAAAGTTGAAAGGAATCTGTAAATATTGGCCACTTCTGCCAAAATACAAACTTCTAACTGGATGGAATAAAAGGAAATAAATTTTACTTGTTTCATCTTCACATAGAGCTTCTCTCCTTGTAACTCCATTAATATATCTTTTATCTTTTCTTCATTCCCACCAAAAGATACATATTCTTTTCCTTGCCTACTGATAATTCAAGGATTCATTTCGTTCATGTGTTCATTGTTTTGACTTATTCTACCCCTCCTCACTTTTAGTGTGTTTTAGTTTTAGTAAAGGTTCTTCATGAGCTTGTAGTGACTGAAAAAAAAATTACCTTGTGGCCTTACAAACCTTTTTTGAAGTTGCCTAAACTAATAAGGCAAGATATTCCTTGCATAATCTATAGATAATTTAATGAAGTTATTTATGTTTACTTCTTATTTATTTGCTTTTATGCCCTTACTACACATGCCTCCATCAGGTGTTTTGTCTTTAATTTTAAGACTTTGTTGGGTAAGAAAGATGTCTAATTTAGTAGGATGTAGATAGATTCTTAAATAGACTTTCTTGAACAATACAAATTAAAATTGGACTTTCAGTATCCCTGTAGTCAGTGGCGTATATGCATGTATATTTTTCTTCTTAAGAAGTAATGCTACCCAGTCTTCATTTTGAAAAAAAAATTTGCATGGTATCTTTTTGGTTTTATATTACTTTCATTTCTGAATATACTCCTCCATATCCTACATAGCAGATAATTTTCACAAATAATGAAAAAGAGAGACTTCAGAAAAACTAACATTAACTAAATCTGGCAGTTTATGAAGTTTATTAAAACCATAGTCTCCATGTTTGCAAAGAAGGGAGGGAAGTGCATGTTCTCATTTCCTCTTTGGAATTAA
Source organism: Gracilinanus agilis (assembly GCF_016433145.1). NCBI lineage: Eukaryota > Metazoa > Chordata > Mammalia > Didelphimorphia > Didelphidae > Gracilinanus > Gracilinanus agilis. Next base: position 419,970,922 of record NC_058133.1, on the reverse strand, counting down.
ACTTAGTTGTTATGATTACATAGTATTCATTTTGGGGTTGTTTGTTTTTCAGTTTTCCATTTCTCTCTCTCTCTCTCTCTCTCTTTCTCTCTCTCTCTCTCTCTCTCTCTCTCTCTCTCTCTCTCTCTCTCCATCTGTCTCTCTGTCTCTGTCTCTCTGTCTCTCTGTCTCTCTGTCTCTGTCTCTGTCTCTTTCTCTGTCTCTCTCTCTCTCTCTCTCTCTCT
>NC_058133.1:419823815-419970329 GCF_016433145.1 Gracilinanus agilis | reverse complement strand
ATATATATATATATATATATATATATATATATATAAATGTATGTTGTTTTTCTGGTTCTGCATACTTTACCTTGTATCAATTCATATAAATCTTATAAACTTCTCTGAATTCTTCATATTTATTTGTTTATCACAGTTCAGTAATACTCCATTATATTCATATTTTTAGCCATCCCCAGACAATGCTGCACATCTTTCTATGTGCTGTAATACTCTTTAGTGCAAATTGGCTTTTTAATAAATAGCATTTACTATTGGTCATAGAGTGACAGTGGCAGAATCATTTTTTGAGAATTTGTTCAATAGGGCTATTCATTTATTCAACTAACATTTATTAAGTTTCCACAATGTTCCAGCTATAATTCTAGGTTCTGAGGAAACAAAGAATAAAAGAGTCCCTGGCCTCAAGGTGGTCACATTGCATTAGGAGGGACTAATATTGTTATTTTTATAATTATATTTATAAATCTCCACTATCTGATTGCCTCTTCAGCTTAGACTTCCTTAGGCTCAAGTCACCAAATTGTAGTCCTCAAAGAATGACATTTATTGGTTTATTGATTATCTCATGACTTCAATAATTTCAATTCAATAAACATTTATTAAGCAGCTATTATGAACCAGACACTGTGCTGTGTTGGGGATAAATTAAGGAAAAGAGACAATTGCTGCCCTCAAGGACCTTAGAATCTAATGGAGGAAGGAAGTGGCACAAAAGGAAGCTGTAAGGAGGGGTATTTGGTAAGGAATCATGGTGTTTTGTGGAGACAAAGCTAAGCAGAGGAGTTCCCTAGAAGTTTCTGAACTTTCCTTAAAGGAATACTTTGGAAAAGTTTAATGTTGTGTCCTCTAGCCTTCCACTCTGAGGGGAGAGTCAACTGACAATGAGTTGACAAGGTTTTGAGTCTCAAAACCCGAGTAAGTCTTTATAGGGAAGAAATTTCTAGATTTTAGGTTATCATGTTCTCCTGGGGTTGAAGGAGAGGGGAAGAAAATGGTGTTCCATGGAACCAAGCAGAGTTGCTGATAGATAGAAAATGACCTTAATAGTTTGGAGTTTTCCATGTTTGGTTGTCCAGCAGGAGGTCATTCATGCAATAGCTTCTCAGGGGAGAAAGTCTCTACTTCTGAGAGGATTCTTTGGATGAAGGACCACAAAGTCATGCTTTTCTTTCTTTTTAAAGTCAACTGAGTTGGAAGCTCTTCCTGGCTCCATTCTGAGTCATCTTTGGCAAAGTCTGCCTGCCCATCAAGGAGACCAAGGGATCAACCAGGATTCATTGGTCATACGTCCTTTAGCAAGGGTCCAAAAGATCTATATGTTGAATTGCTCAGGCAGTTATAGCTCCAAGGTGACAATGAAATAAATCCAAACATTTTCATCCATCTCACAAGTATTATTGTATGAACACTTTTGAGTCTTTTCTTTTGTGGTGGAAGAAATAAATCATTGTTCTAATTCTCAATTATCTAATACTTTGTATAATGAATGCCTTTAGAGAAAAGACTTGTTAATTCATTTTTGGGAAGCCCTAAACATGAGCCTTGCTTATACTCCTTCAAAAAATTAAAAAAATAAGATTTTCTCCAGAGAGCAGGAGAAATGCCTGAATAAAAGTAGATATGTATATTTACATCTATATATAAACATATATATGTGCATACATATATCAACATGTATATGTGAGCATGCCGAGGTTTATACACATATGTGATTATACATACACATAAGAAGAATAGCTAGCATTTATATAGTGTTTTAAGGTTTGCAAAGTATTTTCTTTTTTTGATGTTCACGTTAGCTCCAAGAGGTAGGCACTATTATTGTCCTCATTTTACAGATGGATTTACTGAGGCTGATGGAGGTTAAGTGATGCCCAGAATCATAAGGCTAAAGTCTGAGGTTAGACTTGGATTTAGCTCATCCTAAATCCAAGGACGATGTTTTATCTCCTGAGCCAGTGATTTAAATTTTTTTTTTTAACCCTTGTACTTCGGTGTATTGTCTCATAGGTGGAAGATTGGTAAGGGTGGGCAATGGGGGTCAAGTGACTTGCCCAGGGTCACACAGCTGGGAATTGGCTGAGGCTGGGTTTGAACCTAGGACCTCCTGTGTCTAGGCCTGACTCACTCCACTGAGCTACCCAGCTGCCCCCCCCCCCGTGATTTAATTTTGTCTAAATTGTGTATCCCACCCAGTCCAAGACAGTGCCCAGCACACAATATATGTTTAATAAATGTTTGTTGGCTCAAGTTGGTGTTCTCAAGGGTGTAAGAATTTGTCCAAGAAGCACAAATAACCAGTGAAGGAATCATTTGACCTAATGGAGAAAGTTATTTCTAAGAGGTAAGTTTGGATAGTACTGGTCTTGGAATGTGTTCCTATGTTCAGTGGACACAGGATGGACTTGTGTTCCAGTTCCACTCTGACACCATGCTAGTTGCTCATTCTTTTCAGTCACGTGAGATTCTTTGTGAACCTTTTTGAGGTTTTTGGGGCAAAGATACTGGAGTGATTTGCCATTTTCCTTTCCAGTTCATTTGACAGATGAGGAAATGAAGCAAACAAGGTTAAGTGACTTGCCCAGAGTCACACAGAAAGTAAGTGCCTGGAGCTGGATTTGGACTCAGGTCTTCCTGACTGCAGACTACACCACCTAGCTGCCCATGACAATGTTAGCTGCCTTGAAATTTCCCCATTCTCTAAGTTGCTAAGTTGAGAATGTGATGATCTCTATTGGTTGAACTCCTCCTTCAGATAAAATCACAGTGTAACCCTTCCCTCAAATGCTTGCAGACAGGCATTTCACCTGCTAAGCTAATAGAAACCTGAATACCATTAGCTTTCTGAACTATCAAGGAAAAAGCAAAAGAACAATGCTCTAAGAGGTCTCAGAAGACAGTATCAATGACACTACCTGCAACTTTAAGGGAAAAAAACCCTCCTGTTGTTTACATTTGGAACAAAGTTATTTTAGGTCTGCAATTGAGGAATGGCATATTTTATCACTCTTAAAATGACCCTTGCAAACTAAAAGAAAAAAAAGAAAAACTCAAAATAACATGGAAAAAATAAAATTCAAATTTGGTGATAACATATGTTTGTATTACTTAGTTGAATCTTTAATAATAGTGCCTTGTTCTTTTTATGGGAGTTTTTTAAAAGTGAGGCTCTTCCATCTGAGCTCATTAAAATTCAGCACACGACAAGCCTGTGAGACAGGTGGGTGGCAGGTATTCTGTGAATAATTCTAGATAGAGAAACTGAGAGATCTGCAGCAGCTGCTATCTTCTCATTGCTAGCAGTGTGGGTGCTTGATAGGTTAGAGACTTTGACCCCAACAATTGTGATATCATTTTGGTCTTCTTCAAGTATGAAGGACAATGAAGAGGATGGATGATGACAATGACAACAATGATAATGGTGATGGCAATGGAAAGACACTTGTGACCTGGCTGGATGCTCTCTTTTGCTCAGTACTAAGGATGAGGCAAAGACGGGTTGTAAGGGAATAGTGAAACTTAAACAATCAGCTAATAAATATTTGTTAATAGTATCCATATTCTCAAGACCGGGCTTGTTACTCAAGAGGAAACAACAATTTTAGAATATTTATTGCTCACCAGGATGTTTTAGGTGACCTCTAAGTAGGGTGAGGTATAATTGCATTTTCAAATGCAGGTCTTGGATAGGTTCTCAGAATTTTCTTATCTGGTCTAACATTCATTTCAGAGTAGAATTTGGATTGAAGCTCATCATTTTCTGAATTCCTCTTCATGGATTACTCCATTCTAAATTTATGGGAGCCTAAGAGGACTCTGAAATAATTGTGTTTTAAAATAATTTTTTGGGGGGAAGCATTTGCACTGAAACACTAAGAAATGATATCTAAGAAGCCAACTGACTTCATTTGCTTAGAAAGGGCAAGGAAAAGATAAAAGGGAGAAATGAGGCAAGGAAATAGAAATTGAGAGGACAAATAAAATTAACAAAACTTTAAAATGGGTAGGAAAGTGACCTTGGAGCTGTTGGAGCCCAATAAAAACCCTGAAGGACTGTGGGGAGACATATGAGAAGAAGAAAATCATAAAAAAGGGGCCACTTAATCCAACATCCTTATTTTGTACTTGTGGATAATGAAGTCAAGAAAAGGAAAGTGATTTGTCTTAGACCACTTAGTTAATTATCATCAGAAGTAAGATTTCAACCCTATTCTTCTTATTCAGAAGTCATTGTTTATCCTATTATAACACTTTGTCTTCCAGAAAACTAGATTTCTCTTTTTTATTACACTGGAACGACAACTTATTTTATGAAACCATTGGTGAAACAAAATAGATCCTTCCCACCCCAAACCACTTTCTGTCATTTGGTGGGGGGGTCAGATTGTTCTAATTGTTCATGTTCTTTCCTTCCCCTCCTTTCATCCCCCACCCATAGCCAATGAACAATTCCACTGGGTTTTACATGGGTCATCGATCAAGACCTATTTCCATATTATTGATATCTGCACCAGGGTGAATATTTAGAGTCTACATTCCCAATCTTATCCCCATTGAACCATGTGATCAAGCAATTGTTTTTCTTCTGTGTTCCTACTCCCCCAGTTCTTTCTCTCACACCCGTGTATCTTTAAGGTAATAATATCCCATTCAAGCATTGGAATAAAAATTTGCAATACAAGCTGAAATCCACAATACTCCTCTCCCATCCCACAACCCAGCCTGTTAGTTGTTGCTATACCGGCTTTTGGTGTTCCTGGGAACATCATGTAAACTGTTTTGTGGAATGTCTGAAGTGGTATTTTCAGTCTAGATAAGCACCAGAAAAGATTTCCAGATTATCCTGCTTTTTTCCCCGGGGCTAGTCAGTTCACGGGGAGACATTTTTTGGAGGGGCTAGAATTTAGCTCTTGCCTTTTCTCAACCTAGCACACACGGGGAGAGCTCCTCACGGTACTGAGGATGCTACTTTTATTTATGTGCATTTTTAGTTCTTTTCCTGGAAACATAAAATGGAAACAGACCTAGTCAGCTTTTCAGTAGGATTCAAGCCCCTTTCAGACAGAAGAAGTTCTTAGTTCTAGTCTGTCTTTGCCATTGGAATCCAGGTCAGTGTTCCATTGTGTGCACGTCTCTAAAAACCACCATGTACTTTGTCCTTCCCGTTCAAACTAACAGAAACCATTTGGGGCACATGTTGAGCAGACACTCATTGTTGAGCAGTTAATTTAGAGGGAGAACAGTGATTCCAGGGGGAAAATGCTTCCCATTGGTATCCAACTCTAGTAATCACCCAGACTCTGTGTTTTTGTTGGCTTATTGGCATTTTAAATTAATTAATTATCATCATTAGAGCAAACATCTAGCTGAAATGAAATTTGGGATCTTTGGATCCATTGTGTGGTTTTGAGACACTCGACTTTTTTGAGATGCAAGAGTACATACGAGACAGTTTTGGAAGAGAAGGAATTAGACTTGAAACATAAATGATGCAAGACATAGACAAGGGCTTAAGCTACGTAAAACTCAGCCTCCAAAATAAGCCTTTTTCCCAGAGGTTCTGTGTGTATGTGTTGTGTGTTTTTATTTGTATGTACGCTTGCATTACTAGTAAAAGGCAACAAACATAGACATAGATATTGACAAATATGGCGAGGAATTGGAATAGTTGTGAATAGACCCATTTACGTGTTATTAATTCAGGGCAGTTCTATTCATATTGAATTATTTGCATTTATGTTTTGGCTGAGCTATAAAAGAACACTCCTGGGTCCTGCTCAGTGGATGGGGAATTAAGCATACAGCTCTCATTAACAATCCTGTGAATTGTACAGTATGCTTAATTCCCCAAACACTTCACAGAAAAAATTCCCTCTGTCAGTGTGCTGTATACAGCATTGATTTCTAAATTAGACAGCTTAGTATAGTGACATAGTGTTGAGAAACAAGCTACCATATGGGAGGTCTGTCACCCAGAAGATCTTTCTGGCTTCTTGTTGGAGCCAGACATTTTCTTGGGGAGAGGCCAAAGGAGGAAGGCCAGAGAAGTGTATGCAAGAGTTGGCCTGTGCAGTGATTAGCCTTCTATTTTGATAGCTCCTTTTTGCATATCTTTCATTAAGTCTGGAGGCCCTGAGAAAGGCTGGATTCACTTAGCAAGATCAAAAGTGACAGCTTGGGTAAGGAGAAGAGCCACCCTTGCCTCCAGGCCTCAGGGATCGATCCTATTGAAGTTGAGATGCTATAATAATAACTTGAAATCCCTGTGTCAGCAGTGTGAACTCATCACAGCTGATGAGAGGGAAATGCCTAGAGGCTCTGGGATGAAGTCAGGCTTGGAGAAATAAACACAACTACCTTCATTCCTTGAAAACCATGCCTACTGGTGCCATCCATGGAGCCAAGCAATCAGGGTGGAGAGATCCAAGGAACCCACCGAGTGCCCCTTGTGGCAGAGGGAGAGCGGCTCGAAATACTCTCATCAGTGGGGTCCAGGATGGAAATTGTCAGTCTAGAGTCTAGAAGATGCCTATAAAACCAGCATCTGGCTTTCCAGCTTCTCTCCTAACCTTGCTGAAAAGGATTATTGCAGGAACTCTGCAGTTTCACAGCCAGGACATTTGTACTGTTTGAACCAGAAAATTATCCTCCTTCAAGACCTGGGAGCCTTTTCTTCTGCTGATCTTTTGTGAGTTGGTATATGTTCCTCTGAATTAGCCCATTTGAGATTGGGGCAAAAAAAATAAAAATAAAAATAAAAATAAAAAAAGAAAGAAGAAAGCTTGGCTTGTCTGAATGTTTCCAGGAATGTCAAGACCCTTGGATAGGATTCTTATTAGTTTATGTCTCTAACTACCTTGGTAGGAAGGAGACTGGATACTGGTTCGAGCTGGTCAAGATAAGGAAACAAGAATTTAGTAAGTATCTACCCAGTGTTTGTTAGTGTTCTAAGAAGTGGAAATAGGAAGAAAGGCAAAAATAGTTTCTGATTCCATGTTCTTAAGGTGCTTACAATCAAGTGGGGGAAGATAACACATAAATAATTATGTACCAGCTATATAATAATTAATAATATGATACATAATATACATGCACGAATATACATATACACACAGATATGTGTATGTAGATACACATATAAAACATGTATACATATACACGTGTGTGTATAAACTCAGGCTCTGCTGCTTCCAAGTCCAACATTAACCACTCTATCATCTAGCTAAATCATATTAATGTATGACTACAGGCAAATAACCTCATTTTCTCAGTGCCATAGATATATGTATGTATGTATGTATGTCTACACCCACACACATATATACAACCATACATGTACTGTGCTTATATTTATAATATAAATTAAAAAATTTCATACATGCATGTATATATGGATACACACATATATGTATATATATACACACACACATATAAATATATATATATTTATATATATATACATAAATTGGAGGTAATCTCAGAAGGAAGTTACCAAGATAAAACATGCCTGGAAAAAGTTTTTAGCAGAAGGTAGGTCTTTAGGAAGCTAGAGAAGCCAGGAGGCAGAAATGAGGAAGTGAGAAAGTTCCAGGTGCGGGTGATAGACAGTAAAAATGGCCAGAGTCAGGACATGGGGTGCTGTGTGAGATGAATATCACAGAGGCCATTGTCACTGAATCCTAGAGCATATGGAGGAAATAAGGTATAGTAAGACCAGAAAGATTGGGAGGGACCGGGTTATGCAAGTTTTTAAAAGCCAAAGAGAATTGTATATTTGATTCTGGAGGTAATAGGGAGCCACTGAAGTTTATTGAGTGGAAAGGTGACATGGTTGGACCCAAAATTTAGGTAGATCAGTTTGTTGATAGCTGAGCAGAGGGTTGTTAGGAAGGCTGAATCCTGGAAAGCTTGAGAATGGGACTTTGGGGTTGCTTCTGTTTATATTTTGAGGATCTGAGACTAGATAATTATGAAATGTATGTTATGAAATAGTGGGAATTTAAATTGGGTATTTGAGAGAGAGATTACTTTATGCAATTCACTAGGTATTTATGAGGCCCTACTAAGTGTCAGATACTGTGGTAGGCACTGGGATTTTAAAGATAAAATTGACAAACCAGCCATTGCCTTCAAAAGACTTATATTCTATGGACAATTCTACTGTCTCACTTGTTTGTTGAGCTCATCAAAAGTTTTGGACCTCTGGTCATAGAAAGTGTGGCTGTATCCCTGACCATTTGTCTAATACTTGCATTTGAATGCTGATCTCAGCCCACCAATTGGGAGAGAAGAAGAGTAAATAAGGTAATAGTCACTGAATCTTCTTTACACTACACTTGTAATTAGCCACTCACCCATGATGAGGAAAATTGAATTCTAGGTAAGTGAAAAGGAATGCTGATGAGATTGATTTTGCTATCTCTTTTCTGGGAAGAGGAAAGCTAGAGAAAAATATTTCCAGGGGCTTTAAAAAAATCTTATTTACTACAGCATTTTACATATTTAATATAATTAAACTTTAAGAAATTTCATTAAATAAATGCAAAATCATAATAACTTTATGAGATTATTGTCCCCTTTGCTGTTTTTCCCCCCAGTAAAATCTTCCATTTATTGTAGAGGTCAGGGAACTAGACCTCTTTTTGAACAACACAATATTTTTTATTGTTTAGAATGAGAGTCAAAGTATATGTGGAGGGTTGTAGTATGAGGATCTGGAAGATAAGGTAGATGGTGGCCATGGTGAGCTAGCCTTGAGCAAAACTGGGATGTAGTTTAAAGGTTAATCTTTAGTGTTCTCCATTTCCTTTTCTTATGCTTTCCTCCCCACCTTCTTCTACCCCAGTCTAGTACTCTTTATGGTCCCGTCTGCATATCCAAATAGGATTCAAAATTATGCCTGCTAACTCACTCTATAGAAATTCCTATTTCCTCATTTTTCCAAATCTCACCTAGCATCTTAGAGAAAAGAGATACAATAAATGAATTTAAAATAAGATGGGGAGTTGATTATAGCTTTATCATTTATGCTTTCCTGAGTCATCTTCATTTCAAAAAGATATTTGAAAATGGCAATACCTAATGACTTTTGCAATAAGTGGTATTTTTGTGGTAGACATCATAGGATCATAGATTTAGGGCTGAAAAAAACCTTACAGGTCATCAAATCCAACACCCTCATTTTACTGATGAGGGCAATGAAATTGGAAAATTATATGTAATTTAGAGGTTTAGAGAACTGTCAAGGGCACTGAGAAAATTAGTCACTTGCCTGTGGCCCTCAGTAAGTATGAAGTCGCTAGGTGACAAAGAAGTTAAATTTGGACTTGGAACCAGCAGGACCAGAGTTCAAATCCTACTTCAGATGCTTACTAGCTATATGACTTTGGGCAAGTCACATAATCCCCCTTAGCCTCAGGTTACTCAATTGTTTAGCCAATCTGCTGAGAAATTAAAAGGTCTCATACCAGAGGTACTAGTCTTCCCTGAATACTTCTCCTGGCAGAATGGGCAGATGAGAACAATTTGTTGCAATAAACATGTGAGGCTTGCTGAGTCCTTTTCAGGACTGTTTTCCTCCTTTGGTGTTCACTTTTCTTCCAACGCTCATGTGTGGCTCCAAGAAGTTATAACATGTTCAGTGACCACACTCTGGTAAACCCTCTCAGCGGATGAGCTAAACCAGATCAAGTGTAACCAACAGGCTTCAAGCCCATCACTGAATTAGGGAGATGTTTATTCCAGGAATGCGAAGACTTTTTCTGATGCAAAGGGCAGATGAGAACAGCCATGAAGGTGGATGAAGCAGCACTGAGGAGTGCTGAGAGTGAGCTTGGTTAAACATCGAAGACTTCAAGGTCATCCACTGCATCGTGGGTTGTCTTCAGTCTTCCTGACTTTTGCCTTGCCACTGGACTTCAGTGAATAGAAGACAGAACACAGATAATGACTTTGTGCAATTTTGACTCACTTAAATCCAATTCATAAGCAAGGCAAGTCAGTACCCCATGGTGTCATTGGTCTTTAAAAATGAAGGATGAACCACAACGACAACAAATCACCTGTAAAATGGGGGGACAATAGTATACCTGCCTCCAGGGTTGTTGTGAGGATTAAAATTAGTTAATATAGTAAAACCTTCTACAATTCTTAAAGTAATACATGAACGTCTTAGACTGTGTCAAGGACCATACTTGAACTCAAGTCTTTCAGACTCCAAAGTCTGTCTTCTATTCCATCTGTACCTCTATTTCTCATGGATAGCCATTAATGATGGGGAAATTGATAATAATAACAATCTAATTGACATATAGCCCTTTGAAGTTTGCAAAGCACTTCAACAATACATTATCTCACTTATTATCCTGATTTCATAATTTTCATAGGGTCTTTTTAAATCCCCATTTTGCAGAGAAAACTGAGTTTTAGGGAGGTAAAGCTAATTGACCCTTTGTCCCAGTTATTTAGTATAAGAGGAAAGAAGATAATTTAGAAGAGTGAGGATCCTCCCGCCACCTTAATTCAGTTCATGCCTGTGTGTCTATGCATAAGAGCAGTCCAGCCTTTACCAGTCCTGGAATAGTTGAGTTTTGTTCTTTTGTGTGTCTCTCAAGCCTCTGCTTAATTACAGAGAAAGAACATGGTAGAAATTTCTGTCTATGTTTTCCTCACTCTCATTCCCAAAGGTAATGCTTGGTGACACGTAACTCGTTCCAAAGGAGTAAGCTGAGTTTACTGATGAATTGTCACCCAAACTTCAAACTGGTTGTAGAATGAGTGAAAATTCTTGCATGATTTATATCTTTTCCCCATACCTCTGAAAGTAAAGGTGATGGAAGAAGGTAGAAAGGATTGACCAGTGTTTCCCAATGTTTTTTTTACCCATTAACGCCTTTTAACGACAACAAAATGTGTTGTGAATCTCCAGGATCACTTAATATGCTATATTAATCATAAAATTGAAAACAATGATCACTTCCCTCCTCCCCATCTCTAAATAGAACTTATATTGTGTGGTTATAATTGTACAGTTTTCTTCACCTATAATTATAAACACTTTATGAAAACATAAAGGTTTAATTATGAAGTAATTGCAAAGATTTCATGTATTTTTTAAAATATAAAAAATATTTATCTACATAGAACATTATATAATAAAACATTTATTAAGCCCTACTAGGGACCAAGCATTCTGTTAAATGTTGGAATAAAAAAAAAAAGAGGTTTGTTAACCCTTTGGGGGTTGTGGTGACGGGTGAAAAAAATATAGTCCCTATCCTCAAGAAGCTTATAGCAGAAGATGGGGGGGATCAAATGTAGACAAATATGCAGGTTAAATGGGAAATAATTAGCAATAGAATTAGGAGGGGTTTGGAAAGTCATTCTGTAAAAGATGTTATTTTATTTTGTTATTTTTTAAAACTCTTACCTTCCATCTTGGAGTCAATATCGTGTATTGGTTCCAAGGCAGAAGAGTGGTAAGGGCTAGGCAATGGGGCTTAAGTGACTTGCCCAGGGTCACACAGCTGGGAAGTGTCTGAGGCCAGATTTGAATCTAGGACCTTCCATCTCTGGGTCTGGCTCTCAATCCACTGAGCCACCCAGCTGTCCCCAAAAGATGTTATTTTAAGCTGGACCTTAAAAGAAGCCAGGGAAATTAGTAGGAAAAGTTGAGTAGGGAGAACATTCCAAGAACTTCCTAGCTTGTGTGACCCTGGGCAAGTCTCTTAACTCCAGTTGCCCAGCCCTTACTACTCTTCTGCCTTGGAACCCAATATTTAGTATTGATTCTAAGATACAAAGTAAGAGTTTAAAAAAAAAGACTGGAAAGGTAGGAGGGGACTAGGTTATGAAGGGAACATGATTTTATATCCTTACTATTATCTATCAGACTTCATATTACATTTGTTTATTTCCTTATTAAAAAAAAAACCTTTTCTAGGGGACAGCTGGGTAGCTCAGTGGCTTGAGAGCCAGGCCTAGAGGTGGGAGGTCTTAGGTTCAAATCTGGCCTCAGATACTTCCCAGCTGTGTGACTCTGGGCAAGTCACTTACAGAAGGTAAGGGTTTAAAAAAAAACAAAAACAAAAAACCCCTTTTCTTTTAGAATCAACACTAAGTACAAATTCTAAGGCAGATGAGTGGTAAGGGCTGAATTATTTTTTTTATTTTACAAATTATATTGAATACAAGTAATATTTGAATGAAATAAGTTACAGCTTGGAAGATGTAACATAATTAAAGCTCCTAATTACTATTCAAAGTGTCATTAAGCATTTCTCTTTTTTAGCACTAACCCCTTTAACCATCATCACAATCCCTAAAGCGTTAAGAAACCACTAAATGTGAACCGTTGGGATAGACTAACACAAGGGCCAGGTGAGTTTTAGAGCATTAGTCTATATTACGTTCTAGAGGCTGGATTAGTTTTTTTCCTTATATCTATTACATCATCTCATGAAAAAAGTTTCCAAGTTTATATAATAGTATCCCTGCTTTTTACAAATATATTCTTATGTTTCTCCAATTTTCATAAACTAATCTGCACAAATAATTCCCTTACCTCTTATTTTAATCATGTTAAATTAATCATTTTATTACAACTTGCATAATGCACAAATGATCAAACATATAATAAAAATACAAAATATCATAAATAGTGTGTTATATTCACTGTTGTGGAACTGCTGTAGGACAAAAAACAAGAGGGGGTTTTCAATAATGACAACAACAATAGCTAGCATTTATAAAATGCCTATACTTATGTGATAGACTCTATGCTAGTACTTTTAAAACACTGTCTCATTTCATCCTTACAAAATCCATGGGAAGTAGGTGTAATTTTTATTCCTGTTTTGAAAATGAGGAAATGGAGGCAACCAGAAGTTAAGTGACTTGCTTAGAGTTACATACATAGCTAGTAAGTGTCTAAGTTTGGATTTGAACTCAAGTCTTTGTGACTATGTGCCATTGCTCTATCCATTGTGCTACTGAGCTTCCATGACTTTCAAGATTATCTAAGGCCAACAGAGAATCCTAGGAGAATAAATTTAGAACTTTAAATAATCCTAGAAGTGATTGACTCTCCTCTTCTACTTTTAGAGAAGAGTAAATTGAGGCACAGAGTCACTCAGCTTTTAAATATTTGAGGTGAGGCCAATGGAGAATCCTGGGAGAATAAATTTAGAACTTTAAATAATCTTTGAAGTGATTGACTCTATCTCCTCTTCTGCTTTTAGAGAGGAGTAAATTAAGGCACAGAGTCACTCAGCTTTTAAATATTTGAGTCTCATTTACTTATACCATCACACTGTCTCTCAATCTAGCTGCCTCCCATGTACCTCACATATATTCTTATGTCAGGAGAAATCAAAGGAAGCTCTCAGTGTTTCACATAGATGAACTCATAGATCCTTTGTGTTTGATTCTTATTAGCATATATTGTTTCTTTGATTAAGTGTATTGAAGGTGGGAATTATTGGAATATTAGAACTCCCTCTCCTCCCCCAGAATCACTCTCTTGTGTTCATTTTGAGGCAGTAAAATTAGTAAGGAAAGATTTTTGGAACTGGCTTACTTTTCATTATTTCCAAAGTATTATTTTTCTTACATTTAGAGGACACTGGAAATGGACATCAAAATAACATACTATTAAAAAAAAGCTTTAGAAGAGACTTGCAAATAACAGGTTTCCCTGTTACCTTGGGTGTCTAAAGATAGGACCTAAATATCAGTTGAGAAGATGGACAGTTATGGAGGGGTTTGGGGGACAGCTTCTCTGCCTTGACCCTTGCAAGTTTTTGGTTACTTTCGTGGTTAGTCTCTTTCTATTGGGTGTGAAAGACGAATTCACTTCTCTTTAAAGCTACACTGTAGCCTGGCAAAACTTTCTCTGGGTCTGAAAAGCAGCAGGGGATCAAAGCAGTTCTTTTAAAAAACTGTGGCAGTGGGCTGATTTTTTTTCTGGAGTAGAATGTGCTTGGCTGGGTTGCTGTGAATCTGCCTGGGGCTGTTACTTTGAACAGAAGTGCGTTCCAACCTTGAAAGCCAGCTGAGGATCAGAGCAATGTGCTGGGGCTAAAGCCAGATGTGGTCATTTCTCCGGATTGGTCAGAGTGCTAAGTGATCCTGGAGTGGCTGCCTGTGGGGCTCTTCTCCCCAGTGATTATCATTCCCCACCTCATCCCAACCCAGAACTCCAATTTGCCTCTTGGCTCATGGCCCTTGGGTCAATAGCTGAAGAGGCAGTCACATTAGTTAGTAAACAAACACTTATTAAGTACCTACTATGTTGGAGGTACTGTGCTAAACACTGGCGATACAAGGACAAAAAAATAGTCCATGGTCTCAAAGAGCTTGAAGTCTTAGGAGGAGACAACATGTAAATAACTATGTACAAACAAGATGTATACAGGAAAAACCGGACATCAGTAGTTTCAGAGGGAAGGCACTAAGATTAAGAGCTCCAAAAGGTTTCTTGCAGAAGATAGGACGTTAGCTGAGACTTGAAGGAAGACAGAAGGTGTCAGTGGGAGGATAATGAGAAGGCAAATTTTGGGTTGGAAAAAAAAAGACTGGAGAAGATGCTATTTTTCCATGGTGTCTGTAGTAGAATTATTTCTTTTCTTAAATGGAAACCACCACTGAATATTTTCATCTTTTATTCCTTAAATACAGTTTAGTGACCTTCAAAAAATCACCTCAAGGTTAAGTAGAGTTGATGTATGGTCCATTTGTGATGCTTGGTTTATATGAGACAACTGGGGCGGGGTATATTTTCTTCCCTCAAAGAAGTGGAATATATTATCTTATAATGTATCATAGTTTCCTGGCATGGTTAGATTGACTTTTAAATGCAGTTTAAATGCAGAGTTAAATGCAGAGGGAAGAAGGAGCAGGTATATAACTCATGTGATGTTACAAGCAAATCCTGATTATTTTCTAAGCTCAACATGAATTGGCTATTTTTCCAGATAGGTGCTATGATGGTTATTGATGAATATTTTTGAAGCATTAGAGATTTTCATAGTGCTAAACAATAAGATCGGTACGATACCTCCCCCTGCTCCCCCAACATTATCAACCTAACAAAAATCTCTCCAAACAGCAGCAAGCTTTTTGTGATGCATCACTGCCTGTTGGAGTGTATGTATTTTTACTACAGCACAGCGTCGAATTTATGTTACTTAAACAAGGGATGTGCCTTCTGGAGCTACTTCAGGGAATGTGACAAGACAGCTCCTGTCTACCCTTTACTAGGGCCAAGAAGGGGAAGGGAGGCTCAAAACCAAGGATAGGAATTTCCATTCCTGTATCTGCCAATGCCCAAGTCCCTTGCAGCTTAATACTGGTCAAATAACTCCTACAGTAGTGCCCTATTTTTCCATCATGGCTGGAGAATGAAGACTTTTTTAAATGCCTTTTCCATAAAAGCTTAAAGCTCTCCTATTTAAATCTCCCACTCTATTTTTATTTTAACCATTTTAAATAAAAACCTTTAAAAAGATATCATTATGATACCCTTCTCTTCCTTCTTAAGAAAAGGATGTTGAACAGCCTTTATTTTTTCTTTGATGACTCCAGATCATCATTATGAATGTTAATTATTGTCATAACTGTATCCTAAGAGTCTGTGGCAAGCAGTCCCACATTTTAATGATTCTAGAAATTGGTGTTTTTTGAATTCTGGTGTCCTTTTTTAAAATTGATTTTTTTATCTATGCTCTCTCTCTTAAGTTGTCAGTCAGTTAAGTAACATTTATTAAGTGCCCACTATGTGCAAGCTGTTATATTTTTCTACTGTCAGTATTCCTGTATCTTGTAGTCCCAGCCCTCACCTTCTTCTAATCCACTACTGACTCTATTCTTTGTATCCTAAGCCCTTAGCACAATAGAGATGTATATGAAGCTTATTGAATTGAATTGGGAAATGAGCTAATTGAGTGTTAGAATTGTATCTAAAGGAGGAAGCTGGGTAGCTCAGTGGATTGAGGGCCAGGCCTAGAGAGGGGAGGTCCTTGGTTCAAATCTGGCCTCAGACACTTCCCAGCTGTGTGACCCTGGGCAAGTCACTTGACCCCCATCGCTTAGCTCTTACCACTCTTCTGCCTTGGAGCCAATACATAGTATTGACTCCAATTCAGAAAGTAAGGGTTTTGAAAAAAAAGAATTGTATCTAAAATAAGAGTCCATAGGTACAGGGAATTAGAGTTGGAAGGAAACTTCCTGGGCATCTAGTCCACTTTACCTCTCTCCTTTCATTTTAATTAGGCACAGATAGGGCAAATGGCTAACATAGAGTTCAATAGCTGGCAAATGTCTGAGGTAAGAATTGAACCTAGGTCTTAAGGACTCCAAGTCCACTACTTTCTTCTGTTATGTTGCTTGTGAAACATGGCCTTGGCTAGAATTAAAATACATCACTACATAGACTTTGTGATATCTATTTGGGCTGTTTAGTGACTTTTCTCCCTTTCTTTTTTATATTGTCCAATATATATTTAAAATGGAATATTTTAATTTAAATTTATCTTTTATTTGTTTGTTACTTTAAAATACCCAGATATTTTAATATTCCTCCCTCCTCTCCCTGGTTCAGAAAAGGCATCATTTAACAAGAAAAAAGGTATATAAAAACTTTTTCTTGCTTATTTCTATTTATCATTCTTCAAACAATATATCTGTTATTATATATAATGTTCAATATGGAGTCTTGAGACTACTATATAATGATCTCCAGATAGCAAAAGATCGTTGTCTGAACAGAAAATGGAGACACGAGAGGGTAGGACTGTTGTGGCACAACTTGTTCATGTGGTGAAGATTAATGAATTAAAGTTTATAAAATATTTGGATGCCTTTACATGAAAGGTGTTACTGAATATGAAGTATGACCCTGAGAATGACTAATGACTTCAGCATACATTGAAATGACACCTTAAGCCATCTTGAATCACTTTCTATCAGAATTTTCTCAAATATATCAGCTCAGTTTCACTTCTTGCATTACCTTCTGTTCACTGAAGATTTGAGACCTTGATAGGTTATGAAGCATGAGAGAAAAATAATATAATAAAAATAACCCACATCAATAGAGTTGAGAGTAAGAACCACCTGCCACCCTGTGAGCTGCAGCCAGTGAAGGATACAAAAAAGGAATGATTGACACGAGCGTACAAACATATACCCTGACCAGACATAGCAATAGAGTTCAATCGGAAAGTTATAGCCTGTGACAAGATGAAAGAATACAGGCTTTAAAAGTAAAACACTTTGCGAACATAAACCCCCAATATATTTCAATGAGTGGCTGTGGATCAACACCAGCAGTCCATCCCTCCCTCCCCACAGCCCCCCAGATCCTACTGATTCAGATCTTGAGGACAGGTTCAAACAAGGCCATAGTTGACAGGCTTCTTGGCAGCTGTCCTTTCTGTAAACTTAATAAATGGGTCCAGGGGCATGTATCCTTTGCAAATATGCCCTCTTCCCACAAGCTTCTAATTTTTTTTAGATCTGTGCTATGGATTCCAAGTTATACTATAGTGCCTGCTAACCAGGAATGGGCTTATCCATGAGCACTCCAGCAAGAGCAGAAAGCTCATGAGGTAGAATCATTTGGTCCATGGCTATTCTGAAAGTTTTAGCCAGAGAAAAAATATTCAGTGCCTACTACTGATAATATGAATTTTATCTTTACATTAGACTTAATTCATCAATTTGGCGAGCTCCAGGTCAGGAAAACTCCCTCTACCTATGCAGATAACCATCTGCTCTGGGATTTAATAATCTTGGAGTCTATAGCAATAGATGTAAGAGGAAGAGAAAAGAACTAATATTTAGTAAGTGACTACTATGTGCGAGGCACTGTACTAAGTACTTTAAAAATATTGTCTCGTTTGCTCTCAAGACCACCCTTGGAGGCAGGTTCTAATATTATTCCCATTTTACACATGAGAAAACCGAAGCAGATAAAGATTAAATGATTTGCCCGGGTTCAAAACAGCTAGTGTCTGAGGCTCTATTTAAACTTGAGTCTTCTTGACTCTAGGCTTAGCTTTCCATCTACTGTCCTACCTTGTAGTGGTTCAGTTGTTTCCATGTCTTTATGACTCCATCTGGAGTTTTCTTGGAAGAGGTAATAGAGTAATTTGCCATTTCCTTCTCTAGCTCATTTGATAGATGAGTAGACTAAGGCAAACAGGGTTAAGTGATTTGCCCAGGGTCACATAGCTAGTAGGTGTATGAGGCTAGATATGAACTCATGAAGATGAGTCTTCCTGATTCCCAGCCCAATGCTCTATCCATTGTGCTACCTAGCTGCCCCTAATCAGGGGATAATAATGATATATAGTCACATTGTACTTTAATGACATACATATTATGCTTTACAATATACAAAGTATTTTCTTTGTTGTTATTTTATAATCCTACGAAGTAGGCAGGTCAGATATTATATTAAAGAAAAGGAAACTATGATTTGGGAAGGTGGTAGCTTGCCCAGATATTCCACTGTCAACAAGGAGTGGGCCCCAGACTAATTCTTAATTCTTTATTTTTCTTTTCTTTAATTTACTTGATATTTATTGGATGCCTTCTCTATAGCCATTAACAACAAAACAAACACAATGTGAACATAAAATCAAATGAGATAATATATCAGAAGTGTTTTGTAAACCTTTAAAGCATAATATAAATGCTAGATATTACTACTACTACTACTACTACTACTACTACTACTACTACTACTACTACTACTACTACTACTATTTTGTTGTTCAGTTGTTTTTTGGTCATGTAACTCTTCATGACCTTATTTGGAATTTTTCTGACAAAGATACTGGAGTGGTTTACCATTTCCTTCTCCAGTTTATTTTACAGATGAAGAAACTGAGGCAAACAGAGTTAAGCGATTTGCCCAGGGTCACACAGCTAATAAGTGTCTGAGGCTAGATTTGAACTCCTGAAAAAGTCTTCCTGCCTCCAGGTCATGCATTCTATCCACTGAGTCACCTAGTTACCACCACCACTGTCACCACCACCATTATCACTGCCATAGTTTTTGTTGTTGTTATTGACCTTGAGCAAGTCACTTAACATGTTTGCCTCAGTTTCCTCATCTAAAAAATGGAGATAACAATAGCACCCATTTCCCAGAGTTGTTATGAGGATCAAATGAGATAATCCTTGTAAAGTGCTTAGTATAGTGTCTGGGACATAGTAGGCACTATATAAATGTTAGCAATTATTGTAATTGTGATTATTTAAGACCTTGGTGTTTGGCATAGTATAGAGCAGTGATTCCCAAAGTGGGCACTGTTGCCCCCTGGTGGGTACTGCACTGATCCAGAAAGGCAGTGATGGCCACAAGTACATTTATCTTTCCTATTAATTGCTATTAAAATGAAAAAAAATTAATCTCCAGGGGGCTAAGTAATATTTTTTTTCTGGAAAGGGGGCGGTAGGCCAAAAAAGTTTGGGAACCACTGTTATAGAGGAAAAAACAATTGAGATTTGGAGTTAAAAGAACCCGATTTCAGATCCTGTCAGTATTCGTTACCTATATGATTATGAGCAAGTCACTGACATGTCTAGTTTCCATTCTTATGTCTTGTGATGCTATTATTCTGGTTCTGTCTCTCACACTATTTCCGTAATACTGCTGCCTTTAGCATACAAAGCGCTGAACCAGGTGATATTATGGGCATGAAAGTCCAAAGAGACAGGGATGTATCCTCCAGCATGCTGTAGTCTAGTTGGGGAAATAGAACACACAGACCTCTTTGAGACTGTATGGAAGGCAGAATATGTATAAGGAGTGTTCAGGGACTGGTACCTCTGGCGTGAGGTTTTGCAGAGCCCCTTTTGGGGCTCTTTTCCTTTGATGTCCACCTGCTTTCAAACCATCTCCCATCAGACAGACTAAACCAGGTTGAGAGTAACTGTCAGGCTTCAAACCCATCATTGGGTTAGGGGGATTTCTATCCAGGCATATGAAAATTTCCCCGGGCAGAATAGGCAGATGAGAATAATTTATTTCAACGGGCAGAAAGCAGGTGCTGTGGAGCACTTAGACCTTGGTTAGACAAAGAAGGGGACAAAGTCATTGACTGCATCCCATGCCATTGCCAGTTGTCTTGACTTTTGTTTTGCTGGTGGACTTTGATGATTCTAGAAGAGAGAATCAGGCTGCTGACTTTATACAACTCTGCCTTACTTAAGTCCATTTTAAGCTTGAGTCAAAAGATGTCATCAGTGAGGTCATTTTGGTTCTTTTTGAGTACAAAGAACAATAACCAATTGAAAAGGCAATAGAGGAGCAGCTGAGTGGCTCAGTGGATTGAGAGCCAGGCTTGGAGACAGGAGATCCTGGGTTCAAATATGGCCTCAGACACTACACAGCTGTGTGACCCTGGGCGAGTCACTTGACCCCCATTGCCTAGCCCTTACTGCTCTTCTGCCTTGGAACCAGTACATAATATTGATTCTAAGATAAAAGGTAAGTATTTTTTTAAGTAAGGCAACACATCAGTACATGCTAAGTAGTGGTAGTAGTAGTTGTAGTAGTGGTAGTGGTAGTAATGGTAGTGGTGTGGTGGTGGTAGTAGTGGTAATGGTGGTGGTGGTGGTGGTGGTAGGAGTAGTAATACTAGTAAAACAAGGTTAATGTTACCCATAGAACTTTGCCTCAAAGAATTGTTTTAACATTCAACTGTGGTAATAATTGGGGTCTTCCAGAGTCTTAGTATGATTTTAAGCTATTAAAGCTTAAAGCTTTTAAAATTTAAATAAAAAATTTTGAAGGAATTAAAGCTTCAAATGGCATTAAGACTTTTTGGGACACCTTGCCAATGTAAAGTCCTTACAAATGGAGAGCCCTGTGAATGCCCTATCCCTGGTATGATGCAGAGGGGTGGGAGAAGTGGAGAGAAAGGGGCTTAAACAATCACAGGGAGCTAGGACTGAATAGAGGAAGATGACCCCTGGGTAGACTTGGTGGGAGTTAGAAATGTGGATAAAAGAAATGATAGCTGGGAAGGTTCAAATGTATTTGCCACAGACAAATTAAAAAAAATAAAAAAATAGAATGTTAATTCAGTGGCAACCTTGAGCTTAGAGAGGCAGCTTGTTGGCTGGGCTATGCAGACATGTCTGTGCCATGTTGCTGTGTGCTTCTGCTTGACCTGCTGTGAAGTCCCAGAGCTGGAGGCCCTTTGAACCTCCTTCTTGAGACCTATCGGAATTCTGTGAACATCTTATGACTTGGACCAATGGGGCTAGAACAGGCTCAGCTGTGCCATTTCTACTTTTGGCTCAATCAGGCTGCAAGGCTGGGAGTCCAAAGGTGATGAATAGACAAATCCCTGGTGCCAGCCAGCCCTCGCTTCGTATGGTTCTGAACCTTACCTTGGAGGGCAATAACTATGGGCCCTCGCTTCAGATGTCCTGGAAATCTTCTTGCCCTCGCTTACCACTGCTTCACCAGGAGGGGTTAGGGTGAGGAGGTTCCCTTGCATTCGATTTATGAGGTGTGAGAATCAAATAACCTATATAAAATTTTATGTTGTGTTTCAAGATGTCTCATCGAGACTGAAATACATCTGGTTAAATTCCAAATAAACTGACTCCCCTAGAGTTTTCTCTGAAGCTTACTTGCTGGCTAGCATATGATTAAGGTTAATGTTGTGAAGCAGCTCCTAGAGGGTGAGGTGAAGCTTCTGCCCGTGCCCTGAGCTGGTCTGATTTTGGGGAGGTAAGCAAAGGGGCGAGCTAGCTAATTATTCTGACCCACTTTATTTGATGGTGCATGTTCGAGGATGGAACTGTGCAAGGAAGGTCAAAAAACTTTAGCCTCGAGACTTGCCTTTGATACCATCCTTGAGTAAGCAGGGATGAGGTTCTCCACTCTCACATGTGAAGGGAGGCAGTATTCCCCTGGAGCTATCTCACAGGCAGACTCAGGCTATGTGGTACTTTTGGAAAGTAATACACTATACAAACTATGGCAGACCAGAGGAACAAACAAAATAGCTTCTGATTTCCTGAGCCTAGTCTTTTACAAATCTCTGGTCTAGCAACTTTCTACTCAAGGTGGATGTCTCCTTTCCTGCAGACTTCCAGCTTCTTGAACTAATTGGTACCTTCCTTCCTTTGACACCAGAAGTGGGCAACCAATCAGATACATCCGCTAGAGACCCTTCCTCTTCCTATAAAATATCTGGCCCTGCTCCACATCACAGAGCAATTCCCTTTTGTGAGACTATCCCAGGTGTGCTGCATTAATATGGGTTGGAGCCATATCTTGCAAAAAGAGATCTAGGGAAATGTTTCTCACTGGGTCATCAATGCTCCCCCTTATTTTCCCTCCCTCTGTGATCTCAAGGCCCAAATCCTATGCATTCCATGCCCATTAATTTACATCCTTATCTTAGAAGGAGCAGAGTTCCTAGAGTGTTCTTGTCCCATCTCTCCTCACTACCCATTCTCTTGTGAGTTAAAATATACCAGTTATATAAACAGTAAGGGACTTGCCCCAAGTGACATAGGTAGTAAGCAAAAGAGAAAGGTTAATTTTTTACTTTTTGCCAGTCTAATTTTTCAGTCCCAGAAAGACTAGATTATAAATATGAAGTGTATTTATGAAATATTAATTCTTTGTGCCTTTTCCATCATGCCATTTCCCTACCCCAACCCCCTGCCTGGGATTCTTTTCCTTCTAACCTTTACTTCTTGGCTTGCCTGGCCTTCTCTACAATTCAGCTCAAATCCCACTTTCTCCAGGAGGTTTTTCCTTCTTTCTCATTTTTAGTACTTTCCATGTGACATAACCCTTCATCCAATCTGTATATATCTTTTATGTATATAATAGTTTGCATTAGGATCTCTCCCATTAGAATGCTAGCTTGGATGTCTTTGACTTTCTTTATATGTTCAGCAGAATGCCTAGAACATAGTAAGTCCTTAATAAAATGTTTGTTGACTGACTGACTGACTTTATGGAGGTTTTTCATACAAGCTAGAACCTATCCTTATTTCCAAAAAAAACCATGTAAATTTCAGATTCCTTTCATTGCCTTGAAGGACAACCACTTCTTTATTCTCTTTCTATTTTCTTTCCTCCCCTTCTTTCTTGTCTTTCTGATTCATACTTTACATCTTGAGTTCTCAAAGTGACGCAAAATTTTCAATTTTTATTCACCTGTGTCAACAACTCATTTTATAGATGAAGAGAACGAGATAAGGAGCCTTGAATGGAATATTCAGGCAGACCCTATTTTCAATGATCCCAGATCCAAAGTTCCTGATCTGTTCAATTTTAGATTTAACCAATTTTCTTTCCCCTGTGAAGTTTGAAGCACTAGTAAAAGTAAGAGAAGTGTTAGGAAACTTAGGGAGTTCTCTCCTGACCACAGCAATTTCTAAAATATTTAATAATTCTCATGTATGGTTTCTTCTTAGTTTCAAAGGGATAAGAAAAGCAATAGGAAGTAGCATTCAGATTCCTGCCCTCTTATTAGATCATGAGATCATAGCTTTAGAGCTTGGAGAAACCTTAAAAGTCATTGCATCCAGTTTCTTCATGTTACATTTATGACTTCAAATATTTGAAGTACTATCATGGGGAAGAGGGATTATACTTGTATTGCCTAAATCATAGTTGAAAATGGAAGAGAAGTTGATTAAGGCTTAAGATAGTGACAAGCTTCTTTTTAAAATTTTTTTTAGAAAATTTTCCCATGGTTACATGATTCATAACCACCCCTTCCCCCACTCTCTCCTCCCCTGTCCCAAAGCTGACAAGCAGTTCCATTGGGTTATACATGTGTGATTGTTCAAAACATATTTCTATGTTATTCGTATTTGCAGTAGAGTGATTCTTTAACATCAAAACCCTAATCACATCTCTATCACACTATGTGATCAAACATATATTTTTCTAATGGATTTCTGCTCCTACAGTTCTTTCTCTGGATATGGTTGTGTTCTTTCTCACAAGTTCCTCTGGATTGTCCTGGGTCATTGGATTGCTGCTGGTAGAAAAGTCCATTACATTCAATTGTGCCATAATGTATCAGTCTCTATGTACGATGTTCTGTTTCTGCTCCTTTTCACTCCGCATCAATTCCTAGAGGTTGTTCCAGTTCGCATGGAATTCCTGCAGGTCATTATTCCTTTCAGCACAATAGTATTCCATCACTAACATATACCACAATTTATTCAGCCATTTCCCCAAAAGATGGATACCCCCTCATTTTCCAATTTTTTGCCAACACAAAGAGCATGGCTATGAATATTTTTGTACAAGTCTTTTTCCTTATCATCTCTTTCGGGGTACAAACTCAGCAGTAGTATGACTGGGTCAAAGCACAGGCATTCATTTAAAGCCCCTTGCACATAGTTCCAAATTGCCCTCCAGAATGGTTGGATCAATTCACAATTCCACCAGCAGTGTATTAGTGAAGTGACAAGCTTCTAATGATCAGTGTCATCTGTAAGTGGAATGGGCAGCCTTATGAGTGACTTTTTCTTTCTTTCTCTAACTTTAACTAATAAATAATTACAATTTAATATACAAGCTTCAAGACAATTTTAATCATTACTTTTAGAAGATAAAGGTTATTCTTCACATGAGGTATTTGAACATAGCTGAATGAACACCTATTAGGGAAGTTTAAGAGAAATTTCTCAGTCAAGTACAGGTTAGACTGGATATCTTTGGAAATCTCTTTCAACTGAGATTCTATGATTCTAGGGCTTCTAGGGCATGACCCTATTAGGCTACTGTGGCATTTGGAGGCAAAGAAGGTGATAGAGATGTATTAATCATAAAATTTTCAGAATTGGAAGGGATTTGGAGAGTTATTTGGTCCATATTCTCTCAATTAAGATCAAGCAGTGCTTAGTGGTCAAGCCCTGAAAAGGACTTGGGTTAGATTGAAATAATTTCTACTTATCCTTCTCCCAATAGCATTTTCATTCTGCTTGTCTTGACACATGGTGTAGCTCCTGCCCTGATGACACCATTCACTCTTGGCATCTTGGTATATCTTCATCTGTCAAGAAAGCTAAAGGAAGAAGAGCTAAGGCAACAATGTGATGGTTGGCATCAGTGGTGGAAATAGGAGTGATAACTTCTAGGTACTTTTATTAGCTTCTTTCTCCTTCCCTTACCCAGCAAAATAACCTAAGACAAGAAAAGACAAAACATGCCTGTATGTTTTAAGAAAAGATATCTTAAGATAGGAGATCTCAAAGGATATTGAAAGATTAATGTGTATGTTGCATAGAAAATGCTTACAATAAACTCAATCTTATATCCTTCTGCGCATACTGGGAAAAATGATGCAAGTAACAAGAATCAAAGTGTCTGCCATGAGCTAAGTACCCTGCTAGATGGGGATATGAGACAAAAGTAAAATGAACCCTCCCTCAAGGAGCCAAAATTGGGTGAAACCATTAAAAATTGTTCTTCATAAACATGGTAAGCAAGATCATAATCTTATTAGAAATGTTACATAAACTAATTATGATGAACCAAAAATTCAACATATTCTAAACATTCAGCTGTACTCTCTCAAGTTCTTGGAGGTTGGATTATGACAGCTCTCTCTTCAGAATTAGTTTGACCTAATTAGCTGGGCCTACAAGACATCTCTGAAGGTGCTAAGCACTTCCCAAAGACTAGAATAAGGAGTTTTGTTTGTGGGATTGCTGTGGATGAACTAGACATTTCTAAATAAGTTGCTAAGTGCTCATTAGCAGCATGTCTGAGAAACTTTTCCTTTCCTTCAGGACTAATTTTACAACAAATTATGGGGCTACTTGCCAAACATTTTTGAGAAATGACTATAAACAGCAGGAAATGAAGCATTAATTTCAGGAATTCAGTAGATTAGAAAATTTAATGGCTCTGAGAAAAAGAGTATAAATTGTTAGTAGGTAAATTGTTATAATGTAAATAATGGAGTTCACCATAGTAGTTTGCTGACTTAGAAAAGTGAATCTCTCCTCACCCCCACCCCCCCATCCCCTACCATGCCATGGTGTTTGGGTCTTTATAGAATGTCCCTGATGTCATTTTCTCAAACACTGAAGTACAACTATATTTAGTTAAATTGAAGGAACTTTGTTCCAGTAAATCAAACATGCATTTATTAAGTATGCTGGGCACTAGAGGTTGGTCGTTGTTAATCATATTCAATGACAACCAAAATGACATCACTGATGATACCTTTTGAGTTGGATATAAATTGGGTTAAAGTGAGGCAAAGTTGTACAAAGCCTCATTCTTTCTTCCAGATTTGTCAGAGATCAGTGGCAAGACAAAAGTCAGGAAGCCTGATCATGGCACAGGATGCAGTGGATGACCTTGACTTCTTCATTGTCTGACCAGTGTCTAAGTAGTCCACAGCTCCTACTTCAGCTGATATCATGACCCTTGGAACAAATTGTTTTCATCTGCCCCTTCTGCCAAATTTTCACATGCAGGATAGACATTCCTCTAACTCAGTGGTTCCCAAACTTTTTTGGCCTACCTCCCACTTTCCAGAAAAAAATATTACTTAGCGCCCCCTAGAAATTATGAAACTATTTATTGAACTCAGAATAGAATGTAATACAAAAAAAGTGTGGCCATCACCGCCGCCCTGGATCGCTGCAGCACCCACCAGAGGGCAGTGGTGCCCACTTTGGGAATCATTGCTCTAACTCATTGTTGGGTTTGAGGATTGTCAGTTATCCTCAAACCGATTTAGCCTACCTATCATGATGGTTTACTGGAGTTTGGTCACTGTGCATGCTATAACTTCTTGGAGTCAGAGGAGAGAGCTAGGTGATGGGTGGACACCAAAGGAAGAAAGAAGTCTGAAAAGGGTTTGGCAAGCCCCCACACCAGTCTTCCCTAAGCACCCCATACACCCCATGGTACTAGGCATATGAAGATAGTAGAGGTTATGGGGAAAGAGGTAGGAGAACATGTATGTATAAATACATATAAACATATATCAGTACCTATTATATTATTTTACATTATATAATAAATTATTATGTTACAAAAGTATATTATTAACATAGAATACATTAATGATTATAATTATAATTGTAATACTTATAATACTTTAGTTATGTGTATATGCTTATGCAAAATAAACACAAGATGTTTTTGCATTTCTGAGTTTCTAAACCTTTTCTGTATCATCTGCTGCTTCTACAAAACTCTCATAACAAGACAATGTATAGGACAACCATTTCATACCTCAGGGTCATGGTCCCAAGTTCCACACAAGTTCCTTTACCTGTTATAAACATAGCTTCTTTGCTTTGCAATAATTCCTTGAAAGAAAAATTTAAAAATAAGGATAAAAATATCTGAGAAAAACACCTCGGTGCTGATTTATTTCACATCACACCTATGCTTCTAGGCTGAGATTAGGTCTGATCAGTAGAGATGTTCACAATGGAGCCTGTGTCTCTCAACCCTGGGAATTCTTTACTGGGAAGAAGGTTCTCTTTCTCATTCTGATTGTGTAATCAAGACAGTTGGATTATAGGAGTGGGAGAGACCAGGGGTTTTGGTGGTGGAGAAGAGGGCAAGAAGATATCAGCTGCTGCCAATAACTCCACTGACAACACAAATCTTACTTTTACTATAAGGTTGCTTGTAGGAAGAATGGACTTTGGGCTGGTTTTTGTTATATGTTGGTCATTATACTGTGTTTGAAGGTGTTTTTGTTTAGGAGAATGATGAATAGAGAAGACCCAATCACAAAAAAAGGAAGAAAGAAAATTTTATTTGGGAAGAAGGGTTGGACTAGACTAAGTACACATTGTGGAAATCCATGATGGAGGAGACACAATATGGAAGATATTGTGTGTTTGTTTTACAAGATGTGTCAGGAAGAGGAAGATACCAAGAGGATGGGGGGACAGAGGGAAATGCCAGATGATACAGTATTAATAGCCAAAAAGTGCAATGGTAAGGACATCAATAATTATTGACCCAAATGCCTACCTTTTCATCTTTATAACATCCTTGAGAATGAAGTATATACATATTGAGGTTGTCTTTGATGAAAATTCACAAAGGGAATGGGTCAGCTTTCCCAAAAATCTCTTCTACAGCAGACTACATTTTAATAGTCACATAAGTAGCTATAAGATATGGAAAATAAGATTCTTTTGTGTTCATCATTATTGTTTACTCTCCCAAAACTTATGCTAACAAAACACAAGCCTTATAACAAAACACAGCCTCATAAAACTCTCCTATAACTAGGATCCTCTGTGATAGACATTAAGATCATATAGGATTCCTTAACAAATGCAACCATAGAGATAGTACTATCTAATGACCACCTACTTATTAATATCAAGCAGGCATAAAATAGCAAGACAGTGTACAAATGTTAGAGGAGGGCTTTTAAAATGGGGATCTATTAATTTCTTTTTTAAAAAAACCTTTGATAACTATATCTCAATAAAATTGATTTCCCTTGTAATCCTATGGATATTATTTTAAAATATTATCCTGAGAATGGGTTCATAGTCAATTTTATGAGATTGCCAAAAGGGTCCATGACATAAAATGGCTAAGAACCTCTATGTTGCAAGGATTATTTGTAGGTGGTAAGGTTTTCCAGGTGCCCCTAGTTGTGGATGATGTCATGGTGTTATTTCAAGGGCAGACTATCACAGAACTTGCTTTAAAAGATCCATGGTTACACACAAGGGATTCACCTACTAATCTATTTAGGGAACAAACAAACAAACAAACAAACCAGAAATGACTCCTTCAGAGATCTTGAGCCTCACACCACTATAGACAGGAGAAAAGCCTATGCTTTGAAGAATTCATCTCTGCTTGTTCCTTATGCAGGATATTTTCTGATTTTGGGGTACCTCTTCCTTATGCCCAATGACCTCATCTTGTGCTGAGGCTTTAGAGTGAGCTGCAATTGGGTGGAATGGGAGCTGGGCTCTCAGAAAGGAGTACCATGATAATAGGACCTGGTGCCTTTGGGGTGTTTGCATAGGGACAATACACTCTCCTAGGGAAGATAACTATCTATCACACTCCAGAGTTGGCACCCTGAGGCAAACTCCCATTTTCACCATTCTAATTATCACTCTGAGTGCTTAGAATGACAAGCAATGGAAGGAAGGCTTCAAATCAATGCCTTGCTCAGTCATTTACTGGTTCTTTCCTGATGCTATGTCACAAAATTCCCCTTTCTTGCTCCTCTAATTCCCTGTGATTCAGTTACAATCCACTGAAGTGAAAATTCTTTTTTTTTTAAACCCTTACCTGACATCTTGAAATCAATACCGTGTTTTGGTTCCAAGACAGAAGAGAGGTAAGGGCTAGGCAATGGGGGTTAAGTGACTTGCTCAGAGTCAAACAGCTAGGGAGTATCTGAGTTCAAATTTGAATGCAGGACTTCCCTTCTCTAGACCTGGCTCTCCAGCTGTTCCCTGAAGTGAAAATTCTTGTTGCTGGCTGCCTCTACCTACTCTCTCATGTCTGCCTACCACAGTATTTCTTTATCTTTCCATTCTGGTGTAGCCCTAGAGGGGTGACTCCATTTTAAAAAATTCTCTAAGTTATTTTTTATTATGAACTTAGCAAACATGAACATTCATTCCAATGCTCAAAGAACAGAAAAGAGGGCTGATCTAAAACTGTATATTTCTATTATGTACATTTTAACAACGTATATTAAATTTAACATGATATTGTCAATGCTGCTTTGCTTGTTGGAATTCTTCTCTGAAATTCCCTCTGTTCTCTTCCAAGTATTTTAAAATGCATCATTATTGTTCTGTTGTTTATTTTTTTTTCTTCTACTGACTATTGCCACCTGCGCATTGCCTCTCTCGCCCCCATCCCCACCCCCCAACTACCCTCGGTTTCCTATCCTGACTTTGACACACAGTGACTGTGTGGCTCTCGAGAAATTATTTAATCTCTCTGAACTCTAGGCAACTCTCTAGGCCTCTAAGTTACAGAGAAGGTGCCAACCTGAATTTGTGTATGAAACTCCTCGTTAGGAGCATCATCTCCCAATGAAATTCCCTATTCCTATTCACCTATGTACCTACATCACAGACAGGCAATCAATATTCATTGAATAAATTGTAATAGACCAATGGAGGAAGGGACAGCCCAGCAGTATAATGGGTTCCAGAGAGAAACCAGCTTTCTTTACTTGGCTGGTTACTCTCATATATGCACTTAAGACTTTGGTTTAGATCTTTTCAAATAGTAATGCCCTTTGTGAAATGCAAAGTTCTGAGGATACAAAGTAAGAAGAAGAAGAAAAAAGCCTACTGAAAGCCATAAGGACTTATTTATAGCACCTGTCACTGTATTTCTTAAGCACTCTGACAAAGGTTTCATTTTTGGCAACAAATCATACAGAAGGAGAGGAAGAGCCCTTTTTTTGCCTTTTTAAAAAAGGTGCTACCTTTAGTCAATCTGTGATTTGTTTTTAAGATTATTCCAAAAGGAAATGTTTTTCTTCATTTGGTCATCGGGCCTGACAGGCAGCAGATGAGACATCGCCTTGCTGCATGCGACAGCTTTTGCGTCTGCTTTTGAACAGCTTAATTGGGAGAAGTGATCAATTTTTAACATGCCCAGTAGGGATGACATTCCTGCATTCAGGAGACTTTTGAAGAAATTGTTAAGGAAAAAAAGAAGCCTATTTGCCAATTTCAAACTATGTAAAAGCTTATGTCCCAGTGGCTTTTGTTGGCTTCTCTTTTTCACCCTGATGTTTGACTGCTTTGAACTTTTATAGTATCTTAAACTCTATAAAAATGATTATGCTCCAGTCTCCCTACTTCCAACACGTACATTCTGGATTTTTGGTGGGAAAAGCTCATCCAGAGTTCAGAAAGGAAGAATATGAATTTCTACCTAATTTACTGGGAGGCAGCCTGGTATAAAAGCTTGAGTTAAAATCATAACTCTGCTACCTGTGTGACCTTGGACAAGTCATAACCTTTCCAGTTCTAATCAATATACATTTATTAAGCTTTTACAAAATACCTGGCACTATGCTAAGTGCTATGGATTTTTAAAAAAAGCAAAAGATAGTCCCTGTCTTCAAGGAGTATGCAATAGCCCTCAATACAGCGATGATCCTGTGATCCTAGTCTTAGGGTCACTCATCCTCTTTGGTGTTCAAATTCTTGGTTTATTGATTGTCAATTACAGCCACTATTTTTTTTTTGCTTAGAAAATCACTTTGCAAATGGTAAATAATTCAACTTCTATGTATATTTTATATTTATCTACCTATATTTCATATTATTTTTTCCCAGTAAAATGTGTAAAAGTTTCTTGAGGGCAAGGACTATTTTTCCTATTCTTTGAATCTCCTGTGCCTACTATAGTACCATGTATATATAGGCACTTATAAATACCTATTGAATGAATGAATACTTTAATGGATCCCTGTACTCACTGACATGGGTTTTCCCTCTCATGATACAGGTGGCAACTCACCCCTACCTTCTCATGTAAGGTGATTCTTATTTATGTTCTACAAATCTTCCACAATTGATTTACCCTACATGTTGGAGCTGCCAAGAGGCAAATTTAGATTCACTATTAGGAAAAAACTATCTCGTAATTAGAGCTTTCTAAGATGGAAATGGACTACTTTGAGAGGTGGTGGATTATCTCCACTTTAAGGTCTTCAATTTCTGGATATGTGACAGTGGGGGCTTATTTCGTGTCTACTTTGGACTTCTGAGGTACCTTCCAACTCAGATTCTTTGAATTTCTCTATGTGATTCTAAAGAAATCATTTAACATATCTCTACCTCACACACCTTCTAGGACATAGCTCTTAAGTCTTGGAGGAGTTGTGGAGGGAGCTCTACCTAATGAAGAGTTGGTTCATATTTGACAAATTAATGACTTTAATACTTTCTGTATTGTTTAGAGCCTAAAAGTAGGAATTTTTGTGCCTGGAGCAAGTATGAGAAACCGTGCCTGTTCAGCAAACAGCCCCAAAAAGCACTTGAAGTGGAGACAGAGATATAGGATTATGTCATGAGGGCACTCACTATTAGACAGACTACTGTTGAAGAGAGGATTTGGACAGGGGGGCAGGGAAGAACTACCCTGAAGGTTTACAAATCTTTTTGGCATTCTGGAGCAAAGCTCCAGCTGCCCCACCTCAGGTACAGCTTTGCATTGGTATAAGTGCTGATAGATGACCATTTAGTCTAGAAGCAGTGGAGAATGAATTATGTGTGAGAAAATAGTTGTAGGTTATGCGAATAACGATCATCCATTCATCATTATAATTAACCCTACAGGTTCCCACTGTGCTGTTACACTGAATAAAAACAGAGACAAGATAAAAAGCTCCTTCATGTTGACACCAACTTGAATAGGCCAGCTATTATCACTGATGTTGAGCTATATTTTGTCAAGATAATTCATGTCTCACTTTGAGGTGAATGCAGTGTAAGGAATACTTCCTTTGCTGCTCAGCTAGCACACCCACCTCTCAGTAATAGGGCACAACACTCAGATAAGCAGTTGAAGAAAAGCAGTCATTTTTATTTTAACAGATGCTCTACTGTTGACTATATACACATCTTTTCAGCTGCCTAGTCCTCAGTTTCTCAGTCTCTTAAAATGGAAAGAATTCTATCTCTCTGTCTCTGTCTGCCTATCTTGCCGAGGAGCCTTGAGATACTTAGGATTAAAGGGCTATGTAAATCCACAGAGTAATTATTGTTATAAATATGCTGACTATAAGAGAGCTTTCATGAATTAAAGGGAATTATCACATTCCATTTGACTAGGACAATTTCACAGTGATCTGCAATGAGTCCAAGTTTGTTTCTTTGTCTTTACTGACACTTATTTCATGATAATTGAGTTGATTTCTGAGTGTGAGGATCTTTAAAGGATTATAGATGTAGGGCTGGAAGGGACATCAAAGGCCAGACCACCCATTTTATAGTTGAGACTTAAAGAAATTGCACAAGGTTGTAAGTAGAGTCAGGATTTCACCTAAACCCTTCTGTCTCCAAAGCTAGTGTATTTTCATTCTGCTCTGCTGTTCAGTCAACATAGATGACCAGTTATGATAATCCATGTCCCAGAGTAGAATTCTTGACTATATTCAGCATGTCTTCATAAACAATCTAAGTTCCCCTCGCATTTACCACATTTCCTGTAACTTTGGGTAGCCCCACATAAAGAATGAATATAGAATACATTGAAAGAAATCCATAGAAATGAAAGAGTCTAATCAAGAAATGTGAGACATTACTAGTTATGATATGTTAACATTTTATTTACTTGGGTTAATGAAGAATTTCACACTCAACAGAAACCAAGAAAAATCAACATGTATCTTTCTTTTAATGACCTCCTCAAAGGGAGGGACTCTCTTCTGCCTTTTTTTGTATCCTCAGCACTTAGCAACAAATAGTACCTGCCACATAGTAGGTGCTTAATAGATGTGTATTGATTGACTTACCTTTTCTTCTTTTTTCTATATAAATATATCTCAATCTTTTAATCTGTTTAGACAGGATTACATGTTTCTGGTCAATAACTGGCTCTCACAAATGAGAGTCACCATTGTAGGGATGGCCCAGTGGGATAAAACTTAGTGAATACTGAAAGACATTAAGGATACTGAGGCTGAACTTTATCTCTTGATTTTCATTTAGATATCCAGGCCTCAGAAACAGAATCAAGAGTGACGAGGAGGGAAGATGATGGCTCAGTGGATAGAGAGCCAGGGCTGGAGATGGAAGGTCTTGGATTCAAATCTAATTTTAGATACTTCCTAGCTTTATGATCCTGGGCAAGTCACTTCATGCCAGTTGCCTCACTCTGACTGTTCTTTTGTCTTAGAGTCAATACTTAGTTTTGACTGTAAGACAGAAAGTAAGGGTTTAAAAAAGAAGAGTGAGGAGGACTGGGTTCTAATGCTGACTGACTTTGTGATGATGCTCCTATTTCTATGTGAGTCCTTGTTCTAATCCATTGCAGCTGCCTGTTGGAGATTTCCACAGAAGCAAATCAGACAATGAGGCCAAAAGCATCAGGCATTCCTTGGATTCAGTTTAAGTCAGTTAACCTTAGACCTGAAGGGGAATAAGAAGGTAGGAGGAAGGAAAAAGGAGATGAGGACACATCAGAATTTGGATAATTTCTAAGAGATATGGATACACACAACTGACTAAGAAACAAGGTCTAATGGGGAGTGCTATATTTGTAGTCCCAGGCATAGAATTTGAATCCTGATTCTGCTCCTTATTAGCTGAGTGAATTTAGTTAAATCTAACCTTTCCAGACTTCTGTATCTTCCTCTGTATAATGAGAGATTTATATCAGTTTACCCCTAAGGTCCTTTCCAGATCTAAATCTTCTGATTTGTGAACTGATCCTCTGGGCACAACTCATGCACCACTTTGGCATTAGTGAAGTCCAGGCCCTGGCTGAGATGATCTTGAGATAGGAGAGGACGAAGGGGATCAGAGATCATGAGACAGACATCTCTAGATCTCAGTATGGGTAAATCCCCCCAAACAGACTGAGTTTGACATGTAGAAGATAACCAGGGAATCTCCAGTAGGCAGGCATATCTGTTTGACTTCCCATCTCTATTAACACAGGCAAGTAGGTACCAATTAACCAAAAAAGTAGGAGATTATAGATATAGTTCTGGTGAAACATCAGGAGGATATTCATAGAAGGAAGGAGAGTCAGGTTAGAGTTAAGACATGTTATTATAAGAAAGAAGAGCCTACCCCACCCCACCTTTGAACACACACACACACACACACACACACACACACACACACGTATTTATTTTTGGCTAGTTCAGCCACTCTCTGTGCCAATTAAAAAATGAATATTACAAAAGAGTGAAACAAAATGCTATGTACCCTGTGACTCAGTTATTATTCTGACTGATGTTTTTTTTGTAGGGTTATTGTAAACATCCTAGGTATCCCAACTAGACATGGTATAGAATCTAATGAGGTCTCTAAAATCTCAAAAAATGTGACTACTATCTATACCATGTTGTTGTTGATATGGCCTTTTTATCACATTTACTATGTGATATATAGATCTATATAGATATATAGGTATATATTTACTATGTGATATATATATATATATATATATATATATATATATACTATGTGAGAGGGGTAGACTGGGAGACCAAAGACTTCAGCATAGTCACTCTTCTACACTAGCAAGGGTAGATGCAGGAAGAGTGTAGAACCTAGCAATTGGTCCTCCTGTAACATAGTATTGAGTATTTTGATATTAAAATGTCCAACTTCCAGAAAATGGTCCCTAGAAGGTAAGAGCCTTCCCCTAAAGTCCAAAGGAAAGCTCTTGCTATAGCCACTGTACCAGTCTTCCATTTCAGAGATTCTCTTAAGAGAGTTGGAGTCTTGGGGAAACACGTTCAGGAATGTTCACTTTTCCTTATCAGTCTTAGCTGGCTCTCCTTTCCTTTTCCCTCACTTGTGAATATTTCTCTTCTTTTTTTTTTTCAAGAAGCTACTCAAAGAGGATCCAACCAATAGAAAAGTGTTAGAAGGATGTGATTCAAATGGAATAAGCAACATTTTGAATATATTTAAATAAATGTTTTTAAAATTACTAGAGGCAGGACAGCTACATGGCTCAGTAAGTAGATAGAGAGCTAGGCCTGGAGAGATGGAGGTTCCAGGTTCAAAAGTAGCCTCAGACGCTTCCTAGCTGTGGGTCTCTTGGCAAGTTACTTAATCCCTATTGCCTAGCCCTTACCATTCTTCTGCCTTAGAACTAATATATGGTATTAATTCCAAGATGAAAGGCAAGGGTTTTAAAAAAAAGTTATTAGAGAGAGTATAGGGGAAATAGATTGAGGTCTGGGCTTGGAACTAGGAAGTCTTGGTTCAAATTTAGTCTCTAACACTAGCTGTATGACTGTGATCAAGTCACTTGCTTCAAGCAACTTCCCAGGGCTAGTTTTATTGGGTGCTGGAGGACTGAACTGACCTGTTCAAACAATCAACTCAGATTGATTTTCTCCCTCTCCTCCACACTCAGTTCTGGTCAAGCTGGGTTGCTATGCTGCCACCTTATTTTTCTGAGATCCAAGACCTTCCCTTCTCAATGTTCTTATGCCTGGCCCCTTTCAGGTCCTTGCTTATGGGTGGATATGGCTGCTCACCCTATTTTGATGAGTGGAGAATCCATCCAGTAAGTTGGGGGACCACTAGGCTTTATCATCTGCCCTGCAGTGCTCTACAGACCCTGGACATTGCTTCCTTCTCTGTTCCTCTTCCTTAGGAACTCCTGAGACTGCAGATGCCCTGAAGCTGAACTCTTCAGTATCTGCTTTCTCCTCCAAGTAGAATGTGAGCTACTGGAAAGCAATGACAGTATCACTTTTTTATTCATATTTGTACTTGTTAATATACTCCCTAGTACACAGTAAGTGATTAATGTATGCTTTTCCATCCCATCGATTCCATCTCCTAAGTTATAGTCTAACTGTGTTCTGCACTGGTAGGAGTTTCTGCACTGAGAATTAGCCATGCTAATAGAATCAGATTTTTCGATGGTCCTCATTCATGTTTAAAATGGCATATGTATGAGACAGATGTTATTATCAAAAAGATTGTTGTAAAAGGCCCTCAAAAAAGAGAATGTCCTATCTGTGTTATATTCATGATACTCTTGGTGAGAATAAAATATTGACATTTTAAAAGGTTGGTGATTTTTCTTAATGAAGAAAAATCTGAAAATGTAAGCAATTTATTAAAGCTCTACACCAAAATATTTTTTACAGCCCTTTTCAAAATTATCTTAGAAGCATTTGGTACTTTATAAGTGTTTCTTTTATAGCCATAGAAATGCTATGTGCTTAATAGTTTTAAAATTTCATATGGAAACTGTAAATACTTCATGATACAATTGTGCTGTATTAATATCATACTTTATTTCTCAGGGTAAGAATAGGCAACAGTTTTCATTCCTTCTCCCTTAGAGGAGTATATCCCCCTGATTATCTCTTACATTTATCAATATGTTTCCATACTTTACCAGATTCTTTTAAGGTATGAACATAAATCTGATATAAATGGAAATGGGTCCACAAGTGATTTTTGCATGTATAATTTATTTTGTAGGACATTCATATAAGATCATAAATTTCTGAGCAGGAAGGGATCGCAGATTATCTAGTACTATCCCCTCCTTTGAGAGATAAGGAAATGTAGGTCCAAAGTTGTGAAGTTACTAGTCCAAGGTCACAAAGCAAGGAGCTGGAAACTGAATCAATAGTTTCTGGCTCCAAATTCAATGCTTCCTCCTGCCTCCTCTCACTGGACCATGTCCTTTACTGAATTACTATTATAGTGAATTAAGCTAATAAATGAGCAATGTATACCCACATATTAATATAAGGTAAATAGAATATAAGCTCCTTGAAGGCAGGGAAGAAGAAACAGGGGTATAGTGGAAAGAGTGCTGGATTCAGACTCAGAAGTCTAGGGGGAAAATTCTCTCTCTCTCTTTTTAAACCCTTACCTTCTGTCTTAGAATCATTACTGTGAATTGGTTCCAAGGGAGAAGAGCAGTGAGGCCTAGGCAATAGTGGGTTAAGTGACTTGCCCAGGGTTACACAGCTAGAAAGTATCTGAGGTCAGATTTGAATCTAGGACCTCTTTTCTCTAGACCTGACTCTCAATCCACTGAGCCGCCCAGCTTCTAGAGGAAAATTCTAATCCTAATTGTTAATTGCAAGACCTGGAGCAAATCATCTCTCTGGTCCTTGCTCTTCTTATCTGTAAAACACAGACGTTGGACCACAGGGTCTCTTAGGTCCCTTCTTGGTTTAAAATATATGATCCTAAA
Organism: Gracilinanus agilis; assembly: GCF_016433145.1. Classification (NCBI taxonomy): domain Eukaryota; kingdom Metazoa; phylum Chordata; class Mammalia; order Didelphimorphia; family Didelphidae; genus Gracilinanus; species Gracilinanus agilis. Next base: position 419,932,423 of record NC_058133.1, on the reverse strand, counting down.
ACTGCTTCATTTTTGTCTTTGTAACCCTTGCATCTAGCATAGACCCTGATACATAGTAAGTGCTAATTAAATGTTTGTTAAATTGAATAATAAATACCAGTTCAATTGTCATTTAAAATACAGATGTATAGCTTTTGCTTTGGCTCTGTTTACAAGCCAAATGCTACCATGCTTCTTAATGATTATAGAATTGCTATCTGAGGAGGAAGATTTTTAAGACAATTAGGGAAATCCTTCCGTTGGCAGGTACAGCCAGACTCCTGAGTGGTATGCTGATTCCACCAAGTTATTATGCACTGGGTCAATAGGATGAGTCTCTCTGGAGCATTTAGAGGATCATGTGGATAAGAATCATACAAGATGAGGTGGAGAGAGTTGCAAGCTGCAGCTATAGAAGGAACAGCCGCACTCCTGCCATCACATATCCATCGAAAATAAAGAGGAATCCAATTGAAAATCCAAGGACTGGATTAGAACCAAATCTTAAGAGCTATCACAATGGAAGCATACAATTTATTTTTTGTACAGAAGAACCCATCCTGAATCTTAAAACATAGTGTATATCCTAGATTGGACTCTGCCGTAGGTCAAGCCATGTTCTCCCAATCTTATGAGCTACATACAACAAAAAGTTGATGAATCATGGTTTACCGAGATCATAGACATTTGTCCTAGTCCTGACACTTGCATTGTAAATGCATTCTACTGCGTAGAACTAAGTTCTGTTGGTTTATTATAGATGAGTCCATATATTTTCCTAACCTGCCTACTGTACAAGTACATTTCTCCATGTGCGTTCCATCTTTACTTGGTTTTAGTGATTTGTGATACGTTCTGTATTAATTGCTCACTATCCTGGGAACTTCACATATCAATTTGACTACACCATATAATGTGATAATTCACTATAAAAGTGTTTAAAATACCTCCTTGCAGTAGCAACTATTAAAATGAGCATATATTCCCTTTTGCTTTAAGATGAATTGTATCCTAACTCTCTGAGTAGGAAAAGGGGGTGTTAAATCTGCTGAATGGGTAACAAGTAGAGGAGTGATCTTTTATACTTTAAATTAATGCAAAAATCCAGCAGCTGTGGCAGACTTGTTAGAGTCTGACTGAGGAATCAGATGAACAACATGCAGTTTTCTAGTCTGAAGAGGCTAGGCAGATTTTTCTTAAAACTCTATCTCCCTTTTCAATCAATCAAGAGACCAAGAAGCATTTTTAAAGTACCTACTATGTGCCAGACTGTGGTCTAAGTGTTAGAAAAAACTTGAAGCTTGTATTCTAATTAAGGGAAGTAGACAATATGCATGTAGAAAATGAAGATAAGGGGCAGCTAGGTGGCTATACTTCCTAGCTGTGTGACCCTGCACAAGTCACCTAACCCCGATTAGCTAGCCCTTACCATTCTTCTGCCTTCCAAACAATACACAGTATTGATTCTAAGATCGAAAGTAAGGTTTTTTTTTTTTAAATGAATGAGACGTTGTTTTGAAAGGGAGGAAAATGGTATTTGGGTAAGAAGGTCAGGAAAGACTTTATGTGGAAGGTGATATATGAGTTATGTTTCAAAGGGAACCAGGGATTTCAAAAAGTGGAGGTAAGGTGAAAAAATATTCAAGGCATGGGTTGGAGGTAGTTAATGAAAAAGTCTTGGTATGGTAGATGAATTACAATCTGTGGGGCCCCTCACCTAGACTAATATGTTTGGATTATACAGTGCACGGAGGGAAATGGAGAGCTTTAAATGGCAGATAGATTGGGTTATGTTTGATCTGAGAAATAATAGAGATCCACTGGAGAGGGGTGTGTGTGTGTGTGTGTGTGTGTGTGTGTGTGTGTGTGTGTGTGTGTGTGTGAGAGAGAGAGAGAGAGAGAGAGAAAGAGAGAGAGAGAGAGAGAGAGAGAGAGAGAGAGAGAGAGAGATGGGGCAGAATACCATGGTATTAGGATAATTACTTTGACTGCATGGTAGATGGAGTGAAATAAGGAGAGACTAGAGGGATAGAGACTAAATAAGAGGCTATCGAAATAGTCCAGGAGAGAAGTGATGAGGCAATGAGGTGGTGCAGTGGATAGTGTGCTGGGCCTGAAGTCAGAAATACTTGAGTTCAGATTTGGCCTCATATATTTATCAGCTCTGTGATCCTAGATAAGACACCTAATTTCTAATAGCCTCAGTTTCCTCTACTGTAAAATAAGGATAATTAATAATAGCACCTATCTCCTAGGGGTTTTTATGAAGATCAAATGACATAATATTTATAAAATATTCAGCACATTGGCTGGCACATAATAGATGCCATATAAATGTTTATCTCCTTCTCCCCCCTCCCCCCATGAGTCTCTGAAGTAGGCTAGTGACTCCTTTCAAGAGAGAAAGAGTCAATGGTTCACACTTTCACACTTATTCCTGCCTACCCTCTGTTTCTACATGAAACTATGTTATGGACTTGGAGGGTGAGGATCACTTGAAATTGTTTAAATGTTTATAACTTCAAATATCTCTCATGCCAAGGCCTGGAACTGATATACTGCAATCCCTCATTATTTTTCTGGATTCTCTTCAAGGGACCTTGGGGTTAAAACCAACAAAAGGTTTGCTTCTTCAGCAGCTAAGGAGGGCTATGGCAACCTAAAACTTACTTTTCTTTTGAGTAGGCTAGGAAAGGCTTCTTTCTATCTTTGTCCTCAATTAATGAAGACAAGACCAACCATTCACAGTTTGTCATATCAGGGAGCAGAAAATGTTAGTTTCAGTGCTCAGCTGTATTTTGCAATAATTGCTGGTGATGAGACAGCTATAGCATGGCAATATGAATCAAGAGAAAATGGCATCGTAGTTGAATAGACGACATTTGACAACTGATTGGATGTTAGAAGGAAGCGGTGAGATAAAAGGAAGAGTGAAAAATGGGAATGAGAAATTTGGTTAGTTCAATTCATAGCCAAAAATCTGCTGCAGATTATCATAACTTTTTACCTATTTTAACTTTTATTTTATGTTTTATTATATTTATTAATTCTTTTAATGGTGATCTCTGCCTCTAATCCTGCCTCTCTAATCTGTTTTTTGCTCATGCAAAAAAAAAATCATATCAGGCCAAATCATTTATCTACTCAAAAATCTTCAGTGGCTCCCTACTACCTATAGGAAAAATAAAAGTTAATTACTCTGAAACTCAAGACCTTTCATGGTTTAGCTTCAAACTACTTTTCCAACTTTCTTCCATGCTACTCCTCTTTGTACATTTTAGGCTTTGACCAATTTGGAGAACTTACTTTTCTCTGCTGACAGGGGAAGAGTAAAGAACTTTGAGTTTAGCCTAGTCTTCCATTCCCGCTGTTTGTAGGAGAACTTCATGAGCTTCAAAGTATGTGGAGGATTTTAGACTTCCTGTTTTCTCATCAGTGTTTGACGAGATGTCTGCTTTGAGAGTTAAGGGCATATTGGATGAGATGAGGAAAACAGATTTAAGACTCTACAAAGAGCCCAGCATAAAAGCTATGTCTATAAGGGGGGAAATTTTGAGGACTCCAATAAAATGACTTCTAGGAGTAGTGTTACCCTTCTACCATATGGGCTTTCTAAGCTTGAGTCTACTTTTCCCTGGACTCAGAATGTACTTTTGGGGAAGGATGTCACAAAGAGCATGTCATGGACTTTTTGGGGAGATGTTTTGTATCAGCTCTTTTTACCATATCATCTTAGCAAATGTCCCTTTTTGAAAAGCTAATTAACTCAGGCTGACCAGTTTATGCCAACTGATAACCACAGAAGGAAAACACACTGGTGGGGACTTCTAAGCTATAATATTAAAATCCCTCACTCCCAAACCCTTAGGGGTTACCTTTTAGAAACTTAAAGGGAGACTTAATAGCTATATTGTAGGGACTTGATTTGTCACTGCAAGTAAGAGTTAAAATAAGACATATTGCCTCAATTGGTTATTGACACACTTCTACTTTAAACTCCAGATAAAATACAACATATCTGTGAATCCTCCTTCCCAGATTCCCTCAATTGAAAATGCTCTGTCCCTCCTCAATTTTCCTAGATTCCTTAGTATATCTTCTTTATACATCATGCTTGTTTATAAATGTGCATATATAGATACTTATTTCTACTTAGCACCTAGAAAGATGCATTGCATAAAGTAGGCTGCTCAATAAATGGTGATTAACTCTTCAAAGAGTCATGAATTTGGAAGGTAAACTTGGATGCTCTCTAGTCCAATACACACTTAAACAGAAATTTCATGCTTCATCATCTCCAAAAAGTGGTCATCCAAATTTTGCATGAAAACTTAATGATAAAGAACCATGTATCTCTAGAGGCAGTTCACTCACTCTTGTGTAGCTATAATTGTCAACACTGACAATTGTTTTATTTTCTTTTGTCTTTTACTTATATTTAGACTGAATCTGGCTCTCTATGACTTCTGCCTACAGTTTACAGTTCTTAGTTTTTCCATCTGGGGCCAAACACTTAAATTAGTACTTCTAATCTGGGCAAGTTAGAGAGGTCTAGTTTCAAAAAAAAGTTTTTAGATTAACTGTTAAAGATTTGACTGCGAGGCAGGGAGAAGACACAGTGGATAGTGTTGAGTTTGGAGTCAGGAGGATTTGAGTTCAAATCTTCCCTAAGACATTTACTTAGCTCTGTGATCTGGACAAGTCAGCCTCAGTTTCCTTATGTGTAAAATGGCGATAATAATAGGACCTACCTCACAGAATTGTTATATATTTCAAATGAAATAATATGTATGTGGCATTCTACAAACCATAGAGTGCTATATAAATGCTATTCTTCCCCCCTCATGTTGTAGTAATGATTTTTGGATAGATTTGTATATACTGAGCTAGGAATTTCTGCTGATAGTTCATGAACTTGACTGTCTTTTTCCCCCTCTCTTCTCCTCTCAGGCCCTCAGTGCTTCCTTTTCTTCTTTTCTCCTCCTCTCCCTCTTCATCTCTACTTCTTTTCATCTCTCTCTTTCTCCCTCTTTCTCTCTCTTCCTCTCTTTCACTCCCTCTTCTCTCAAAATTGTGTATTTATTTCATGGATTCATTCCACTAAGTGCTGTATTGGCTACTTGTTGAGAAAGATCCTTAAGAGAAAAGAGTCCTGGTTCTCTTGTTAACAGCTTTTTGTAGAAGGTTTGGGTAGTCACATAATTGGAGAAGAAAACCTAGCATTGTCCTTAACAAGCTGTTCAGGATGGTTGGGGATAGAAAGGTCAGGGAGGTATATAAAGAATCATAGAATGACTGAATATCAGAGCTGGAACTGAAGCTTAGAGATCATCAAACCCAACTCTTTCATTTCCTGACTCAGGAAACTGAAGTCCACAGATGCTCAGTGACTTGCCCAAGGTGATATTTTGAGTTAGTGGCAGAGCTTAGATGAGACATGTTGCCTATGTCCAGATCCAGTAACTCTGTCTAATAATAACGTGTGATGAACTTTACTATCGACTACTCTCTTACAATGGTCCTGAGACTTAAATTTTGAAAAAAGAACAACAAAAATCCAACCTGCCCATTATCCAGTGCAAGTACCAAAGTGCTCTTTTAATTGTAGCTGTCAATATAATAGAAACAGTAAGTATTTTTGAGACAGTGTTCTAAAAATGCTGTAGCCACAGAGTAGTTTTCATTTGGCATTAATGTTGCAAATACTTCTGACTGCTTAATTTTGCTACTTTGAATAATATAGCTCTTTAAATTGAAGCAGCCCCAGCAGCCTTAGCACCTTGCTAACGTAGAGACAGAATGACTACAGTTCCCTTAGGTATGCTATGACTTTTAAAAATTAAGCTGGACTTCCAAATGATTTCCTTTATTCAACTCCAAATGAAATAAGTGCTTGAGGTGTGCTATGAATTTTAAATTTATATGAAAATGAAATTCAACATATACCAGATTAGAAATATAATGGTCAAATAATATTTTTAGAAGATTATTTGAATGGAGCTTTTGCTAATGACTATTTGTATCTAGTTGAGTAGCAAAGAGAACTGTTTATACTATATTAATGGATTAATAAGGTCAGATGAAATTCTGGGGAGAGAGGGAGGAGGGGAAAAAGAAGAGGAGAGATAAAGATGAAATGGGATGGAGGGAGAGGAAAAGGGAAGGGGAGGAGAACAACTGTCATTGAAACAGAATCCCTTTTTCAAGCATGGCGATAGATTATTTCATAATTTTAGACACATTTTTTACTACATCTGTGGAACCAGCAATAAGTTCTCCTTATTGTGACTGACCCTGTATGAAATTTCACCGGACTTGGTGTTGTGCCTATAGGAACAGATATATTTAGAAGCTTAGTATTTCCTTAAAATTTTTCTTTGAGCTAAAATAAAGTGGATAGAATGTCTAGTGGATGAGCTAAACGAGAACAAATGGAGGTTCAGTGGGAAGAAGGTAGCATGATAAAATAGGGAGAGTCCTGGTTTTAGAGTAGGAAGATCTGGGTTAAAATCCCAGCTCTACCATATACTACTTTGTGTGAATTTAGGCAAGTCACTTTAATCCTCAGGATCTCTGTTTCCTCATCTGTAAAACTAAGAGGATGGAGGAGATGACCTCCAAAGACCCTGCCAATTCAAGATCTGCAATCCTACTATTCTGTGACTCAACATTGTGGGCAGTGGGCCTTCTTAGATGACATTAATTTTAATAGGAGTAGACTCTCACCCTTTTACCTATTACATAGGCAGCCAGATGGTACAGTGGATAGAGTATGGGGCCTGGAGACAGGAAGATTTGAAATAAAATTTGGCTCTTGGCACTAGTTCGGTGACTCTGGGAAAGTCACTTAATCACTGTCAACCTCAGTTTCCTTAACTGTAAAAAAATGAGGATAATAATAGCATCTACCTTCCAGGTTACTGGGAGGATCAAATGAGATGCTATTTTTATAGTACAATTCATGAAACATGAAAACTGGTTAAGAGAAGACACTTACAGAGTACAAATATAGCCAGACATATTATACAGAGTACTGGACTTGAAGATAGGGAGAACTATGTTCATATCCTGTTTCTGACAGTTTTCTGCTGTGAGGCCATGAATAAACCTCTCTTAGCCTCTTGAACTTGATCTTTCTAAACCACAGTTTCTCATCTGTAAAATGGAGATGCCGAGAAGACTGTCATATGGCTCAAATGAACTAATGTCCATAATGTGCTTTGCAAATTCTCTACAGTACTATTTAAATGTCAGTTATGAACATTTTTAGTGGAAAGAGCAATAGTTATGAAACTAATAAATGTTGAATTGAATGAACCAGAAGATCTGCTTTCTAGGGCTTGTTTGGTTTATCTTAAGTAAATCACAGTTTGCCCATTCTATAATTTCCTTAGAGAAGAGTGGTAGGCAATAATACTTGTGCTGCCTCAGTTTTTACATCTGTAAAATGTGACAGAGATCCCCAATAGCTCTGAAAATCTATGATATGTACTCAATTGCAAGTTTTTTTCAGAGCATCAAATGAGAAGACATGTGACAGTATTTTGGCAAAAATGAAATGTTACATAGAAGTGAGATGGTATTTTTACTATGCTTTGACAAAGCTCTGGACTGCTGCTGAGTCTTAGAAGATGGGCTTCCAACATGGAGGGTGACTTGATAGGAAGGTGCTGAATTATACCGAAAATTCTGTTCCATATTTTTCCTGAAGAGAGAAACATTCTCCTTAGACTATAAGAAGCTTTTTTTTTAATCTCTCAAAAAACTCAAGATTGTGTCCTTTCAGATGGTCTCAGATGGATTAAAGCTAGGAGGGAATTTTCACAAGTCTCAATAAGTATTTATGTTCCAAATTTCCCCAATTTATATAAAGATAAATTCTTGCTAAGCAGTTAAGCTAGCCCCTTAGCTGTAGTAGCTGCAGGTTCAGTCTGTATTTGGGGTATAAGACACCCGTTTGAGGTAAGAAGGGTATAAATAGAGGATATAAATAAAATATCATTTTACCTCAGGTCTCTTTCTCCTTTTTATCCCCTCCAACTGTTTTCTAAGGGTGTTGAAATCTGCTGAGATTTATTTTGATGAAGGTAAGTTGCTTCTCGTTATCAGGCAGTAAAGATGTTATGTTATTGTTTACTGTTTCCCAGCAGCTCCGTACAGTGCTGTCTGAACACTTGTGGTTATAATAGGCAGAAATAATGAAAAGCCATTTTTGCTAGTGATGTCCAAAGCTTTGATTTACCTCTTCAGTAAGTGAAGGATTTATTACTGACACCGAAGGTGGTTTTGAAAGATAACGGCTCACAGTACCATAACAGCAAGAGACTTTTGAGGGCTGATCTTAGCAGTAATGGGTCAGCAGGTATGGAAGAAATTTCAGAGATGTAGATCTTAGGAACTGTGAGGGAGCACAAAAAGAGGAGATCTCCATAGTATCCAGAGACCCAGCCAAGGGTAAGGATTTACAGATTAAAATCACCATCTTATGTTGTTCACTCAGAAGTGATTTTCTATAAATATAGCCCATGCGATAGAGCCAGGCAATGTGACACAGTGGACAGTGTTGGACCTGGAATCAGGAAGACTTAGGGCTTTGACACTTGCTTACATGAATGACCTTGGACAAGGGTGGATGCCCATGACCATGACCAAGAAAAAAATTACTTTATCTGTCCAAGCTTTAGTTTCTAGATTTATAAAATAGAGATAAAATGAGTTATAGTCATCCTAATCTCACAGGGTTGTTATTAAGCTCAAACAAGGTAGTTTGCCCTTCCTTTTGAAGAGGATCAACAACATCATGGGGTGATGACTTGCATGTGAATTTGATTTAAGTGAGGCAGAATTGCACAGTCATCAGCCTCACTCTATCTTCCAAAGTCATCAAAGTTCAGTGGCAAGACAGAAGTCAGGAGAACTGGTGATGGCCTGGGATGCAGTGGATGACCTTGGAGTCTTCAAGTCTGACATGGCATTGGGACAAATTGTTCTTATCTACTCATTCTGCTGGGGGGAAGTCTTCTCATGCATGGAGTAGACACCCCTGCATATCACTGACATATTTGAGGCCAGTCAGTTCTCCTCCATTTGTTGTATCCTGTCTTCCAAGATGGTTTTACTGGGGTGTGGCCACTGAGCATGCTACAGTTTGTTGGAACCATAGGTGAGATTTGGGTGAAAGGTAGACACCAAAGGTGGATAAGCCACTTTTCAATGCACCAGAAATACTAGGCCTTCCTGCACACCTCATACATCACAGTAATATGTGTAACATGCTTTGTGGACTTTGAAGACCTATAAGTCTATTATTATTATTATTATTATTATTATTATTATTATTATTATTATTATTGTGATCACATCATGGTGTAGTAGAAAGAGCTTTATAGAGGTAGGTAGGGGCTCTGGGTACTTTTCTTGGCTATCCTGGCATCTACTTACATGGCTAGGTATGTAATTTTTTTTATCTCTCTGAGTCATATTTGCCACTCTGTAAAATGGATTTAATGTTCTCTGATTCTATAATTCTATACCATTGTGAGATTTCTTGGTCAAAGTTAAATTTGGAGATGATTACATGCCAATGAAGAATTTCATCTAAAACAAACTGTGGTTTATCTACTTCATGGAAGCAAGAGGGGTGAAATCTTCCAAATTCATTTCACTTTAGTTTATTGAGTGACAACATTTGTTAAGCGATTATAGGTTCCAGTCACTATGTTAGGTGTTGGGGACACAAGGACAGAAACAAAATGGTCCCTGCTCTAAAGGAATTACAGCATATTCTGTTGAAAGGAAACTATATATATATATATGAAATGAAAAATAAACATTTATGACAGCACTGTATGAAGCCGCTGGGAAACAGTAAATAATAAACATGAAGGCTAAGTAAAATAGGAATAAACATCTATGGATAAAACCCCAGGAACTGGAGGGATTGGAATAGACTCTGTAAGAGGTGGGACTCAAGCAGAGCTTTGAAAAAAGGTTTGAATAGTGATGATATTTCACAAAACTATTTTCTTTCTTCCAAAAATGGTAACCTTGACTTCACCAAACCTGGAGGAAAGTAGAATAGAAGTGGATGAGAGATTATGTCTTATAGTGGAAAATACATTGACTCTGGAGTCAGTAGAACTCAGGTTCAAATTCTAACTTGATTCTTACTACCTGTGTGACCCTTGACTAAATCAGGTAGCCCCACTTTTGTCCTCTGTAAAATGAAGGGTTTGGATTAGATTAGTGGTTGGCTAACTGTAACCTGCAGGCCAAATCCAGGCTATAGTTGCTTACAGATTTTGGGCTTCATCACAGCCAAATGAGGAAGTTCAACATACAAGTAAATGCCAGAGGCAGGTTTCAATCTCAAGTCTTCTTGACTTCAGGTCTAGCACTCAATTCTTTATGAGAAGCTGCTTCTAAATTCTGTAATTATAAAAGAAGAGACTGGACTAGAACTGACACAGAATGACAGAGCTGGAAGAGGCCTCTGAAATTAAGTAATCTAAAGCCCTTATTTTGTAGATGAAGAAAGTGGGGTCTAAAGAACATAGTACTTGGCACATATTTAATGACTTACTGAATGTAAAGGGCATGTACAAAGCATCTCAATCAAGATTCTAGAGCAAATTAATAACAGGACTGGAAGTAGGGTATATGTCTTCTAAATCTTAGTCTAAGAGTAGTCTTTCAACCAACCTACACTACTTCTTGATAGAGGCTTTAAAATTCAGAAGCAAAATAAAAGAAATGTTGTTTTAAATTTTTAAAATCATCAATTCCTTAAAACACCCTTTAATCATATTTTCCCATTGCCATAGTATTTCTACAATCTTCTCCATCTCCTTGTACTTCTAGCTTAATTTTAATTTTGAAATGCTTGTCACTTTTTATGAACTTCTGAAGCTTCCTATATTCTACTCACATGTTTTTTGGGGGAAATGTTTCATTTTCCTCTAGGTTTTTAAAGTCATCAGAGAGAACTTTTGCTTTTAAAAATGTGAAGCCTCTATTCATATTCTGTGACTTGTGAACATGGACATGGTGGAGCCTCTTCTAGAGGATAGATTAAAGAAGTTTGTTTGGTTGAGAGCAAGACTCTCCACTGGATTCCAGGGTATATTTGGAGGGGAATGATGGCGGAGTTTCCCATGAACACAATGCCAGAAGTTGAGAGCATAAAAGCGTAGAACATTAAAGCTAAAAAGACTTTTGCAGATCAACTAATCCCAAATCAGGAAATTATGATATTCAAGTTCAGTGGCTTGCCTAAGAACATACAAATAGCAAGAAACCAAGATAGGATTAAGTGTAAATTTCCTGAGGGCAGGGATTTTTTGGGGGTGGTGGTGGATCTTATATCTTTGGTACCTAGCTGAGTTCCTTATATGTAGTAGCTACTTAAAAATGCTTGCTGAATCATGTTGAAATCCAGGTCATCTTAGTCAAAATCCATCAACAATTTCCATTATACCACATTGTTTATATAGTTAGATAGTGAATATGAAAAACAGAGCAATACAAAGGTGAAGAGGATAGAAATAGGTTTTTGTTTGTTTTTAGAATTTGTGGGTGTGTAGAAGAACAAAGAAAAGCCTCAAAGTTAAAAAAATGTTCATTTAAGGAATACAGCTTTCTATCCAAGGGCAGGATCATGGGAGCCAAAGACAGTTTGGAACAACTAGGAGCAGCATGAAAAGAATCACAAGCTCCTGGGTTGATGGTTGAGGAGATGCTGAAAGTATGCTTTGCTTATTATGGTTTTCCATAGCCTTTGATTTGTTATACCCCTATCTTGGTATTCTAGAGAAAAATATTTTTAAAAGCAATGTTTTGCACATGCTGTTTATGAAAGTGGAATAAGAAAATACTAGTATAATATAAATCAGACATAGGGTAGCTATTTATTTTGTCTACACAAAAGAAATATTCAGCACAAAAGTCATAAATATTCATTGCTAAAACTTAAGCAAATGTCATCTTAACAATTTAAAACTATCCTTATACTCTGCTGGGAAAGTAAGGCTTAAGACCATCAAAACATAGGACATTTTTGTGAAGTTCTTAAATTAACATTTCACATTTTACCTTGACACTTCACTGTCTAAACAATTCCTTCTAGGTCCATTTGTTCTGGGAAGTAGGTCTAGGACTGAGGCCACCATCACCTTCTGAGAGTATCCTCTCAGTTGTAAAACATGCACCCCACCAAAAAAAAAGTAGGATGGAGAGAAATATACAGTTAGCAATTATAACTGTGAATGTCAATGGGAAAAATTCACCCATAAAACACAAGTGGATAATAGAATGGATTAGAAACCAGAATCCATCATTATGTTCTTTACAAAAAGCACACTCGAAACAGAAGGACACACATAGAATTAAAGTGAGGGGTTGGAGCAAAATCTATTGTACTTCAGCTAAGGTAAAAAAAATAGAGGTATAGCAATCATGATCTCAGATAAAGTAAAAGCAAAATAAACCTAATTAAAAGAGTAAACTACATTTGCTAGAAAGTATTATAAATAGTAAAGCAATATGAATAGATTTGTGTTAAATTCATCTGATAAAGGCCTCTTGTCTCAAAAAACAGGCAACTGAGTCAAACATATTAAAAAAAATAAGAGCCATTCACTAATTAATAATTGGTCAAAAGATATGAACAGGCAGTTTTCCAAAGAAGAAATCAAAGCTATCTATGGTCTTATGAAAAAAATTTTCTAAATCACTATTGATTAGAGAAATGCAAATTAAAATAACTGGAGGTATCACCTCATGCTTATCAGATTGCTCAGCATGACAGAAAAGGAAAATGACAAATACTGGAGGGGATATAGAAAAACATAGATACTAATACACTACTGATGGAATTGTGAACTAGTCTAGTGATTCTGGGGAACAATTTGAAACTATGCCCAAAGGACTATAAAATATGCATACCCTTTGACACAGCCATATTACTACTAGATCTGTACCCAAAAGAGATCAAAGAAAAAAAAGGGACCTACATGTACAAAAATCTTAAAATAGATCTTTTTGAAAAGAACTGGAAATTGAGATGATGTCCATCAACTGAAAAATGGTTGAATAAGTGGTGGTGTATGATTATAATGGAATACTATTGTGATATAAGAAATAACAAAGAGGTTAATTTTGGAAAAACATGGAAAGAACTACATGAAATGATAAAGAGTGAAACAAGCAGAACCAAGAGAATGTTGTATACAACAGAAATATAGTCGGAATAATGACATATGTATGTCCACATCCAGAGAAAGTAATGATAAATAGAAATAAATAAGACATAGTTTCATATATACATATATCTTTTTTGTCAAATGATTTCTTCTCTAATGGAGAAAGAGATGTGAGGAAGGGAGTTAATTGGGTATTTTAATGTAACAAATAAACAAGTAAATGAATAAATCTAAAAAAGAAAAAATCATGAGGGGTATGCTTTTCAGAAAGGCATAAGTAAGACCTAGTAAGACCTAGATGAGTTAATGCAGAGAAAAGTAAGCAGAACCAAGAGATTGTTGTACATAGTAATGGTAATATGTGGTGATGATCAAGTGTGATAGACTTAGCTACTTTTATCAATACAACAATCTAAGACAATTCCAAAGGACTCATGATGGATAGAGGGGGAATGCTGTTGATGTAATTTGACTAGATTCTTGAAAATCTTTCAACAAAGCCTTTCATTCTATTATTTTGGGAAAGATAAATAGACACAATATAGATAACAATGAAGTTAGATAGGTCCAAAGCTAATAGAATGTCCAGAGATCAAAGAGTGGTTATTAATGATTTGTTGTCAGCTTTGGAGTATGGGGCAAGGAGGTCAAGTAGGTTGCCTTGTTTTTGCATTTGGTGTTGTGTTAGTATCTGTTGTTTTTTGTGATTCTGCTAATTCCAGGTCTCTCTCAGAGATAGTGACTCTTTAAGACCGGATTATAAATATTCTCTTTTCTTTATGGGACCATGAGACTCACATACATTGTGTTGAGAGAGACATTTTGGGAAGAGAAAATTGATCAACTCTTCACACTTTAGGTCTTGGCCTGTCAATATATGCCTTCTATGAATCAAATTATACTATTGTTTTCAAGGTGGGACTCCATGAGTATGTATGGCAGTGTGCTTCAGATGATCACAGATTTGTTGATTTATTGCATAAATCTGTATTATAATTCAATTCCTGCTGGCAATACCCTTATTCTACAAGACTATTCAGCTGTGATTCTAATTGAATGCTCTCATCCAAGGAGGAGTAATGTAAACAAGCAAGGTTTTCCAACTGACCTGGACTTCATTCAGCTATTTAAGGTCTTCACAAAAAGGGCTGAAGTTTACCTTGCAACTAATGACTAATGATTAGAGTATGATTAGATAAGAAGGATTCTTCTAGCTATCAACTTCGAGATATTATTTCTGTTGATCAGAACACTGGAAATCATGTAGCTCAGAGACTCTTCATTGATAGCTGTGTAGCTACATTAAAACCAAACCAAAATCAACTCCTTGTTGTGCTAATACTGATTTCCATGACTGTCTAGTTGATGGTGAGTCAGAAATGTTAGGTCAACCTTCATCTTTCCAAGGTTCAAGACAGAGACCTTTTGATTTATAGTTGATGCTTTTAAGTTTTCATGAGAAGCCAGAGATCAAACCTATATTACATGCCACCTAAAGTCACTGACATCTCTGACCTGCCAGATCATTCAAACAAAGCTTGTTTCTTCCACAAATCAAGCTAAGAATGGCCATTTGAAGGGGGCACAGATAATATCTATAGCTGTTGTGAAAGTGGTAGCTGTAGGAAAACCCATCTTCCAAACAGATTGTCCAGAAATCACTGGAAAATGAGTGAGTTGTATTAGATAGGTATCATTAGAAAAGAGAATGAGGCTGATATAATAGTTGGACTCTGATTGTTTCTGATGTGACAAAGAGTCCCAGCAGTATTGCTAGCCAGGATGAAATAATTAGAAACCTTTTCTAAGGTAAGGAGAAAACCAACTCAAATAGTGCTACTGAATGCTGGATCTGTAGTATTTTTCTATCTATCATGTGACTCTTGCTGAAAGATATGAAATTCCTTTTGGTATCACTATCATTTAAGTAAATTAAAGGATACCCTTAAGATCCAAAAAATAAATATATGAAAGTCATAAAATGCCTATATTTAGTGTGACATGATTATGGAAATGGAAAGTCCAGTTTTCTTTGCCTTGGAAATTTTAAGTCATATGACTATGAGTCTGGGGCTTTTTTAATGTTTTGGGTTTTGTTTTTTTTTGCATGAATTGATGGCATCAACTCCTCTAAACAGCTATCCTACCCCTAGAATCACTGTCCACTCAGCTTTAATGTGAGAGCTTCCCCCAAATAGAGTCCTTGGTAAAATCTCCCGGATTTACCATGCTTCATGGAGGGCTTTGGGTACTTGCCATATCTGACACTATGATATTTTGGAATGAACACTAAATGTGCAATCACAGAAACCAATTTGGAGAACTGACTCTGCAACCTTGATTCAGCCTCTTCTGGTCTTCATCTTCCTCCTTCAACTCAGTAAGTCAGTGCTATTAGGTATCTACCATATGCCAGGCATTGTGATATACAGTCCAACCTATAATAGTCCCAGCTTAAATTCTGTTGGTAGGAGGTAGAAAAAGGAGAGAAAACATATTATAAAAAAATTAAATGCAAGAAATTTGGGAGAAGGGGAAGGCACAAGAAACTGTGAGAATCAGGATAGACTTCTCAGATCCACATATGAGTTGAGCTTTGAAGGAAGCTAGGAATTCTATGAGGTAAACGTAAGGAAGGAGGGCATAGGGGACAGCCAGTAAGGCCAATTCAGCTTGAATCTAGGGTGCATAAAGGAGAGCAATAAGCAATAATTTCATAACGTTGGTCTGGAACCAGATTGTGAAAGATAAGAGACAAATAAAAGAGTTTGTATTTCACCTCTGACAAGAGGGAGTCACTGAAATTTCATGAGCAGAGTCTTTTAACATAGATCTGTGGGTTAGGGATGTCGATTTGCTAGAATTATAGAAGACAAATCAGAGTAGGGAAGATACAAGACAGGGAAACACTTTAGGAGCCTGTTATGATAATCCAGATGAGAGTTGTTAAAGACTTGAACCAGGATAGCATTCATATGAGTGAAGATGGAGTTGATGAAACCTTTCTGATGTCACATCCCTCAAGAAGTTAGCATCATCCCTCCTCCATTATTTGTATTTCTTTTTTGCATACTTTGAATATACTTATCACTAGAGGGAATGTAAACTCCTTGAGGACAGGAACTATTTGATTTTGTCTTTGTATCCTTGGTACCTAGTATAATGCCTGACCCATAGCAGGGATTTAATACAAGTTTGTTGAGTGTTTGAAGTGTTATGGAGGTTGAATCAACAAAACTTTGCTACTGATTGGATATGAGGGCTGAGGAATGTGGGAGGAGGAGTGACCTAGATGACTCCTAAGATCCTGTCCAGTTCTAAATTCCATTTCTGAAGATGACTCCTGGGCCAGAGAGAGAGGAGAAAGAACCAACCTAATATTCCTGGAAGTGCTATGTAGCAGCTTGGCAATGACAACTTGTATAGCACAACTGTGTCAAAGTGGTCTAACTGCTTGCCAGGCCATTTTATACCCTTCCCAGCTCCCTCCAAATCCTATGTTGCTTTTTTCTACCCAGGCATCCATTTTTGATGTAGAAAATTAGATTAAATGTATATAACTTTAGTGTAGGCAATAAAGCTGAAAACTCCACCATCTCTTCAGGGTTGGTATTGCTCTGTGAAGATTTAACCAGAAGGCTAAAACACTGGGAAAAACAATTGCTGAGTAGAAGCCCGCAGTCTGTTATACCCCATCCAGGCTGAGCCTTATTACCATGAGCAATAAGTCTAACACAGTTCCTCTGTGCATTGAAACCAAACAGTGAGCAGTCACTTCCCACTGCTCTCCCCATGAGTTTTCAGCATAGAGGGACCAATTCCCTGCTTGTTTTAGGCTTAAGTAAAGGGATACAAGGTGGCAAGCAATTGGAGTCACTGGATATTGTGAGCCCTGGATGGAAGAATGAATTGGGTTCCGGGGGTTTTGCTGAGGCTTAACAAAAGACATTTTCTGGGAATGTGGATGCATTTTTTTTGAGGGAAAGCAAAGCTGCCATTCAGTAAGATGTGACATTTTTATAAAAATCAATGGTTTAGAAACCAACCAGAAATGCAATGTACCACTTCCCTTTCCACTCCTTCAAAAGCATGCTGAGCTGCTTTCGAAAATCTTCCCACATGGCTGGTAGGTCTGCAGGGGGAAAGATGACCTTGGGGCTGTCTCTAGAATAGCCAGCATTCTCTATCTTTTAGCATGCAGCAAAAATTCCAGACCTGTGATTTCTCAGTTGAATTTGTGTGACTCCTGCGAAATTGGGTTTTCCCCTTCTGTTACCAATGTTTGTTTTTGCCTTTCAAATAGGAAGCTTTCAAAGCCTTTAATAAGCATGAATTCACTAATCCCACAGACTTGTCAGGGAGGCAGAGGTAGAAGAACGGACTGTGCATGGCCTTATTTATAGACTCAGTTGAAACTTGTTCTTCGACTGGTGGGGGCTGGGAAGCTTTTATCTCTGAGAGCAGCAGCAGGGTGATGGTGTTTTTATTTAACACTGGAAAACATTTAAAAGAACCAGCCACTAAATATTGATGCACAATCTAGGGAGAATGAGGTACATTCAACATTGAAGTCTAGCCAAAAAGAATAATAATAAATACCCCAGCATTTTTTCCTCCTTATTCTTTAAAGTCCTTAAAATATGAAAGGATTAGCTTCTAAAGTTACAGATAGAAGGGGAGAGAAAAAAAGAGAAGAATATAAAAAGAATTTAATGAAAGCTCCTGCACTGGGCTGGCACTTAATTCTCTCTCACAATAACAAGAGAAAAGCATAATGGAGATTGAACAGAGGAGTCATTTACATAATAACTTTATAGCAACAGCTGTAATGAACAAATACAGGCGGATGAGTTAATTCTGTGAAAGACTACCCTGCAGAAGGGTTTGAAGAAAGAAGGAGAGAGAAAAGGAAACAAGGAAAAGTCTGAGAGTCTGAATTTTTTATTTATGTCTCAGATAGATTTTAAAATAGTTCAGAGTTTGCTGTCACTGTGGTTTAAAATATATGGAGCCATGAAGTAGGGTCACAGATTTAGTGCTGGGAAGAACCTTAGAGACCATGGAGTCACTTGATAATCGAGGAAAAGAGAATCAGAGTGTGTCAGTAATTTGCCCAAGGTTACTCAAGTAGCTGAGCTGGGATTTGAACTGAGGTCCTCAGATTCCAAAGCCCACATTCTTTTTGCAGAAGCACCCTACTTACTGCTTTAGTGGGAATACGGTAAGATGGACACATTTAGAATTCTTTCAGACTTTTGGTCTAATTGTCCTCATATGGAAGGACTAGGATGCTATAAAAGTTGTGGACTACCTATCACTCAGGACATTCTTAGGGAATTGCTTGATCTACCAATATTGACTTGATGTGGAGATCTGAGATAAATGGCAGATATTTATTGCACTTAAAGGTCTGCAAACCACTTTGGGTATATGTATATATCTCATTTGATCCTCACAATAATCCTGTGAAGGTGCTATTAGTGTCCTCATTTACAGATGGGGAAACTGAGACTGGAAGCAGTTAAGTGACTTGACCAGGATGACAATGAGCATCTGAGTGGAATTTGAACTCAGATCTTCCTGACTCCAAGTCCAGCACTCTTATCCATTGGACCATTAATCTAGTAGGATATGCCCTGGCTATGTACAAGCCAAGATAGGCAATCCTAAGCAGAGAAATAACCTTATGATTTCATGAATATTTGGTCAGGAGGTAAGGTGCCTTTACATTGAATGGTTTTTACCAGTCTGTCAGAAGCTATATCATATGTCTTTCAACTGACTCTTGCCCCACTCTCCCTAAGAATCTGGACTAATATCAGGCAAAATTTTGAAGTAGTTAAAGACTGGTCTTGAAGTTTCCCCATTTTTCCCAATGTCTATTTGCTTGCTCCTAGAAGCAGCTCAAGACTCAGAACTTTGCCTTTATCCTCATCCAAAATTATACAGCTTGCCTGTAGAATGAAAGCCCATGATGGCAGTGACTGCCTTTTATTTTTGTATCCCCAGTGCCCAATACAATACCCGGCATATAGCAGAAACTTAATAAATGCAGTTACTTGGATAAATGAATGTATGCAATTCCCTCAGGGACTTCGAGCTAATCTTTCTCCTAATTTTGGTGTTCTGAGGGTATATTACTTTCCTTTTCTGTGCCTCTCTTTACCTATCTATAAAAATAGATGCTAAAGGGGCCACTAGGTTATTCAGTGGATAAAGTTCCATATCTAGAGCCAGGAGGACCTGGGCTCAAATCTGGCTCTAGACCTTTCCTAACTGTGTGGCCCTGGGCAAGTTACTTAACACCAGTTGCTTAGCTCTTACTGCTCTTCTGCCTTGGAACTGATCCTTATTGATTCTAAGACAGAAGGTAAGGGTTTTAAAAAATTACATAGTAAGACTAGATGATCACCAAAGTTCACGGAGCTCTAAATCCTGTGATACTATAAGAAAATAATCCAAGTTGAGTTATTAGTAAGAGAGCAGCATGCTATATTAGATAAACTCTTATTAATAGAGAAATTCCTGACCCTCAAGTGAAGAAGTGAGTACTCTGTTCAGAGGAAGTGGAAATCATTTAACTCTTTCAGTAACCCAGCCACTGTGTAAAACTCAACTTCCAGACAATAGTTGACCGGCATCACTGGAAAAATTAATATCTCAAGTTTTCTATACTGAAGAGATAAAATTCCAGTTATTTTTAAAAGGTGATAATTATGACAATACATTAATCTCTAGTTTATATGAAAACATAAAAGAAAGTGGTAATAACCTAAGATGTTTACCCCTCTCAGGCAACACATTTGCATTTTATAAGAGCCTTCAATGCTTTAATCCTAGTGCAAATTTCTGGCACTGGCACAGTGGAATTTATTTTTGTGTAGTGATAGGGATGATGTGTTCTGGTGGAGAGAAAGGAGGATATTTTATTCTCTCAAGTTATGCCCATTAGACCGCTGCTAGTTATTTTGCCTAGTCATAAAGGCCAGTGGCTTGGTGTGGGATAATTTTGCTTTCTCATTGGCTGCTAGTCAGAGCTGGAGCAGGCATCTGGAGGATCTCTTTTCTCTAAAAGTGGAGCATTTGGCTGAGGAACTGGGATAGGAGTCTATTCACATTTTGAAACTGCCTTTTAGAGAAATTATCTAGAAATATAGTGATAGTATGTGTCCCCATTTTGTAGAATTATCTTGCTTGGTTAATAGAGTTTCCCTACTGTCTCAAGGAATTCCGATAAATCAGTTGTATGTTGCCTTTTCTCATTTTATTTGTAACTGTTCATTCTACCTGTGTTTGCTATAAAATCATAACACTTTATATATAATGCCAGTATATTATGTATTAAAGGCATGTTTATTGAATGCTCAAGATTTGCAAAGCACTTAATATACATTATTTTATTTGATGTATAACCATAGATAAGCAAAAAATAAGCACCTATCTATAAAATGAAAATTTTCTACCAGGTAGACTTTGAGGTCCTTTCCCTTCTATCTCTAGAGTTATGATCCTTAAAACAATCCTATGATGTAGATACTATCAACCTTATTTTACATAGGATAACATTAAGATCCTTAAGAGTTTAAGTAGCTTGTCTAGGTTTACACAGCTAGGAAAATGTCATCCCAGATTTGAACTCATTACTTTCATGACTCCGGGTCCAGTATTCACTTCACTAAGTCAGTTGCAACTATCTCAGGAATCATCAATTTCTCTAGGTTTTTCCTTTGAGAAATCATAGATGACTCCTGGCCTCATTGTTATGCTTGTTCTTCTCCACTGACTCTTCTTCATTCCCTTCTTTAGCATCTGCCATGGTTGATTGTAAAGGGTCTTACGGTAAAGCCTCGTTCTCTCTACCGTGGCGTGTTCAGGCTTAACAGGGCAGTGTCTGGAGTGCAGCTTGATTGATGCTGCTCAAAAGAGCCCACCCTGGAACCAGTCCACCAGAGCTTTAGTAAACCTCTTCTGAGGCCCTCCTGGTCAGGCAGGTTGTTAGCGTACTGGATCCAATTGAACTCGGCAGGACCAATGATGCTCAACAGGACTTTCTCAAGCTCACCCCTGAGACAACTGAAAATGATGGAGCAAAGCTCAACTCACTGTTGAGCTCGGGAGATGAATTCTCCGCTAATGACAAGCATCAGGGTAGCACACAGAGAAAACTGGGACAACTGGAGGGAGTGCAACCCTGCAGTACTAATAGAGTAGCTAATCTGTGATGTAGGAAGCAACCTCCAGGAAAGCTTTTTGCACTTAGAGATATTTCCAGCTAGGCGAATGGACCTTAACTGTGGCTATAGCTGGAAGAGTAGACAATGCCCAAGTCATCTGGGGCAAAGGGAGAAATTCTTTTATAGATTGCCTAGGTTTTGGTGTGATTAAAAAAAATCCTGGTACCTTCCCATTTGGACACTTTCCTCCCATGCCCACTGATAAAGAGCATAGATTGCCGCGGAGAGCATGTGAGATCATGCTTAAATAAATGTCTTGCTCCAAACCCCACTCCAGTTCCCCTACCCTAAAGCAAAGAAATATTCCTAGGATCAAAAATGTGAAGTCAGAAGGGTCTTTAGAGGTCATCTCATTTTATATATGAGAAGACTGAGTCCCAGAGAGATTAAGTAAAGGAAAGTGAGGCCCAGAGAAGGTGGGAAATATGTTCAAAGTCAAAGGTGGCAGCTCTGTTTATTCTAGTGGGTAATAACCCATTTGCACTTTAGAACTATTCATTTTCCTTTTAATAGAAGTCTATTCGACAGTGACTAATGCCCTGTGCTGATAGAACAATTGCTTCATTTCATTAGGTCAGTTGCACAGGGTCAGACTTAGAGTCAGGAAGACCTGAGTTCAAATCCTTTCTCAGATATTGATCTATTGGTGACCCCAGGCAAGTCATTTAACCTCTTTGTCATTTTATGTTTTTTTCATCCTTAAAATAAAGACAATAATAGCACCTTCTTTGCAGAGTTGTTGTGAGGATAAAATGAGATAATTTTTGTAAAACACTTTGCAAATCTTAAAGCCATATATATATGTGGAGATATTAGTACTATGTATTTTTAGACAACTCAAATATATCCGGATGCTATAGTTTGGGTTATAAGGACAGCAGCTCCTATATCTCTCTGCCTGGCTTTTCTACATTTCAGTCCTTTCAGTGGTCCTTGACAATGGAAACTTTTCTGTCTCTGAATAGGGGTAGACATTTAAGGTTGAGTGACAAGATTTGCCTGGATCTCTAGGAAGGATTTTCAGATGTTGGATCACATCACGAGGGACATTTGGTAGGTTGATTTTAGATCCAAGTTTATAATCTTGTTGACATGCTAAGAACTATGGTTTTAAATTAAAATTTTGGTGATCAACCTATGAAACCTCATAAGTCATGTTTTTAACATGACCTATTAATTGTCTTTTATATTTGAATTTTACAGTGGATAGAGTGAGGCAGCTGGGTGGTATAGATAGAATTCTAGGCCTAGAGTCAGGAAGACCTGAATTCAAATTTGACTTCAGGCACTTACCAGCTGTGTGACCCTGGGCAAATCATTTAACCCTATTTGCTTCAGTTTCCTCATCTATCAAGTGAGCTGAAGAAGGAAATAGCAAACCCCTCTAGTATTTTTGCCAAGAAAACCCCAGAAGAGGTCATGAAAATTCAGGCATGAATGAAAAATGACTGAATAACAACATTCAGTTCAACAAATAGATTGTAGATCACAGATGATAGGTAATAGAGCATGAGTACTAGAAAGGACCTTAGAATCATGTAGTCTAGCCCCTTCATTTTACAGAAAAGGAAATGAGGCTCAGAGAGATAATTTAATTGCTTGGGTTCCATTTAATCCTAACATACTATAATTCTATGAAATAGTTTAAATAAGAATGACCAAGTCCTTTCTAATATGTAAACTGAGCTCCTCCTCCAACAATTTGTCTGTTCCCATAAAAAGCTATAAACAGCTGTTCAGGCATTATGGAGTATCCGTTATTATCATCATCATCATCATCATCATCATCGTCATTATCATCATTAGCATTTACATTGTGTTATGAGGTTTGCAAATTGCTTTATATATGTATATATTACATATAATTTGATCCTCATGCTAAATTTGGGAGGTAATTTCCATTAATATCTCCATTTTATAGATTAGGAAACTGAGACTGAGAGAGTATTTATTCAGGGTCATACAAGTGTCTGAGGTAGGTTTTGAACTCAGGTCTTAACTCTCTATACTGAGCCATCTAGCTTTACTATTCCTTCTATTCTAAATCAACCTGGCACTAAGAACACAAATGTTAACTATTGAATAAAATTCTTTTACTTTAAAAATAGAATATTTGCAAACCATATATAAGATTTCTATTCACTTCTTTCCTTCCTTTCTCAGTATTAGAAAGGAACCTTTTCTTCTTTACCTGCACACATATATTGATATAGCATTCAGCCAATGTAATTAAATCTCCTTTTAATACAAGCTTCTGTTTCCTGGTGTCATGTAAATTTGGACTTACTTTTGGATTTATTTATTTGGCTTGGATATGGCCAGTTCTGGAGAGAAACTAAGCAGGTTATTTGTTCACTATACTCTGTTATCTTTCTTCTTTCTCATATAGAAGGTAAAAAATCACAATCGTTAATAGTGAACAGTGAGAGCTCCACTTCTTTCTCTTTTATGTTAACTGAAAATTTAGCCATTTGTTTAAAGGTGTGCTTTGTGCTTCAAGCAAAGATTTCACTTAATGTGTGTGAACAAATGTGTGTATATGCAAGCATTTAAGCCAGAAGTTTTACCACTGTCATCACTAAGCAAAGTCTATCTCCTTCTAGCAGCTGGAACGTCTGGTTAATATTTGAATCACTACCCAGGGCTTCACAGATGGCTTCTTCATTGCAGAAACCCTTGAAAAAAAGACTTCAGTATTCTGTTTTTAATGGGCCAAATTGCCTTAGTTAGACTATTGTATGCTGTGATATTTTAGACCTTTGTTCAAGGATAATGAGCCTGATTCTTCCACCCCAGTGGTGAGCATGGGTTTATAGAAACACTTGGGTTCCCCAATGCCTATTTACACAGTAGGGAGAGAATCACTTCCCACTCTGTACATGTATAGCCTGGCATGTGCAGAAACAGAAAGCAGAATGGTTCAGAATATGTTAGGAGATGGAGCTAATAAGCACATCCTACCATAATTCTCTGGTTCACCTAGGCTAAGTTGGGCTCCTAGATGGGGAAGAGTAGGGCATACTACTAAAATGATTTTTAAAGGGTACGTCTGACCATTACCCGCCTACTCAATAAGCCCCAGTGGCTGTTCCCAAGAACAAATAAAAATGCTTCTGTTGACAAGCTCCTTACAACCTTCCCTCTTCCTAAATTTCCAGTCTTCTTAATAGTTTACTCCCTTCCACAGACTATAATCCAGCAATACTGACCTCCTTGATAGTCCTTATACCTGACACTCCATCTCCAGGCTCCAAGAATATTAACCAGTTGTCCTCTCATGCCTAGAATGCTCTCTCTCTTCACATTCACCTTTATCACCCCTCCCACTTTCTTTAAGACTCACTTCCAATCCTACCTTCTACAGGAAGACTCTATCAGTTCTCTCACTACTAGAAGCTTCTCTCTGAGACTATCTCTAATGAATTATATATATATATGTATATATATATAATACTATGTATTAGGTACTGTGCTAAATGCTGGTAATATAAAAAAAGGCAAAATGCCCTCAAGGAGCTCACAGTCTGATGATATGTACAAACATATGTATACATACACGTGTATATATATACATATATATGTATACATATGTTTGTACATATCATCAGACTGTGAGCTCCTTGANGTAATAACTTGATAAATGTATAGTGACTAACTAAATAGAGTTGCCAATGGCATGCTTCAAAAAAAAGTATCTCATGATACCCTAATGGACAAGATGGGAAGATGTGGGCTTAAACAACTCTATGTGGGAAAATACATAGCTAGTTGATTAAATATATTGTTATTATTTATTTATTTTAGTATGGTGGAGCTCACTCTTCTCTCTGAATCCATTAGTCCACTAGCTCTGCATCCTACCAGCCAGCTTTATCAAAGCTAATATTCTAAGCTTGTCTTCTCTAGGATCCCTAGCTTTACATCTCTCTTGTGATAATCAATCAGTTAACAACCATTTATTAAATGCTTACTATGTATTAGGTACTGTGCTAAATGCTGGTAATATAAAAAAAGGCAAAATGCCCTCAAGGAGCTCACAGTCTGATGATATGTACAAACATATGTATACATACACGTGTATATATATACATATATATGTATACATATGTTTGTACATATCATCAGACTGTGAGCTCCTTGAGGGCATTTTGCCTTTTTTTATATTACCAGCATTTAGCACAGTACCTAATACATAGTAAGCATTTAATAAATGGTTGTTAACTGATTGATTATCACAAGAGAGATGTAAAGCTAGGGATCCTAGAGAAGACAAGCTTAGAATATTAGCTTTGATAAAGCTGGCTGGTAGGATGCAGAGCTAGTGGACTAATGGATTCAGAGAGAAGAGTGAGCTCCACCATACTAAAATAAATAAATAATAACAATATATTTAATCAACTAGCTATGTATTTTCCCACATAGAGTTGTTTAAGCCCACATCTTCCCATCTTGTCCATTAGGGTATCATGAGATACTTTTTTTTGAAGCATGCCATTGGCAACTCTATTTAGTTAGTCACTATACATTTATCAAGTTATTACTGTGGGCCAGTCACTCTGATTCATGCTGGTGATAAAAAGAAAGGTGATAACATGGATCTTGCCCTCAAGGAACTCACATTCTAATGGGAGATACAATATATATATATATATATATAATATAAATATAGAATATGTAGAATGCAATTTCAGAGTGAAGGTAGTGGAAATAGTGGAGGATTTTGGAAGGAAGTGGAAAGTAAGCTGAGGAGAGGAGGGAGAACATTCCAAGCATGAGAAATAGTGCTAGTGAAAAAGCAAGGAGTAAGGAGATGAATGTTATGTTTGAGGAGCAAGGAGAAGGACAATAGTGAAGGAAATGAGATTAGTTTGTCATGTTGTGATCTTAATGAACCCATGCTTACTCCTAGTGATCACTATTTTCTTTAGTTGCCTGCTACTATAGTCAGATTGGTAAACTAGAATCAGAGGCATAAGAGGATAAGAAGAATAAAAAATTTACAATGTGTGTGTGTGTGTGTGTGTGTGTAGAGGATGCACTATTTTAAGTTCCAGGCTGAGTTTTAAATTGCCAGGACTCAATGCTGGATAGTAGTTAAGGAACTGAGGTAGATAAGAGAATAGGTTAGTTTGTTATACATATACAGTCAAGGGTGACAGGAGACAGTGTAAGGTTTAAGTCTGACCATATGCATGTCAGCTTCAACACCTAGACTTTTTCTCAAACTTCTGTCAGCTAGAGATTTCTCTGTTCCTTCCAATATTATTTTCATTTACTTCCATGGAATCTATAGGACATACAAGTCACTGCTTTCATTCAGGCACTTGGCTGCTGGAAAACTGCCAAGGAGATGGAATTTGAGTGTTCCTCTGAGATTCAGAGGTATTGTGGAGTTTTGTGCATTTCAGTTTATGTGGGAGGGAGTGGGATGAGGTCAGTAAAAGGAGTACAGGATGAAAGGAAATTAGGTTTTTGTTCAATGAAAGATTCTGCTAGTATTATGTGTCTGGTAGTAGGTGGATCACTGACCATGGTACTGAACCAGCTGAGTACAGTGGGCTTTGATACAAATAAATTAAAGTGTTATTTTTTTTCTGCCTCTATGAGTTTCCTATCTTCCCCCTCTCCTTCCATCCCTGAATTATCTATAAAACCCAGTAATGGTTTCTATGTCCTTTCTGGTCATCATTAATGTTAGTTCTATTTCATTGTTCTTAGGTATTTTCTTTGTAATGGCAGTGTCATACAGAACCTACTAAAGTGGAGGCCCAACATGTACAGAAAATTAGGTCAATAATTATAGCAAGGGATGGGCAATTCTTGTGTAGGACAGAGGGTAAGTATTCAAGTCAGTTTCCATGAGAATTCTTCAAAGACTGCTTGACACAGGGATTTCACCAGACTGCCAAAATCCAGACAGTAAAGAAGAAAGCTTTGTAAGAGTACAGTCAGGCCAGGATGCCAGTCCCAAATCAGGAGTTAACATATAGTGATTGCAGAGGACCAAATCATTTGACTTCTCAGCTCTTCATTCTGGTCTATGGTTGTATATTCCCTGATCCCACAGTGAATTAATGCATTGTCATGATCATGGGCTGAGTATGCCTTACCCTCTACTTACTTAGCTAAGCCATTAAAGTTATGACCTCTGACAACAACCTTTCCTCCATGATCTCTCTGTGAACCTAAAGACTTGAAAAAAAGGCCTCTAGGAATTTCAGAGCAAGCACTTTGTACACCCTCTTCCATGTCCCTAGGTCTATAACCTTGTTAGGCTACTAGGTTCTAGAGGAAGTTCCATTGTGTTTATAAGCTAAGGTATTCCTAAAAATACATTCTTTTAAAATTACCAATAAATTTTGTTATATCTTTTATTGGTGCCCATGCCCATTCAAATAGATGTACAAGAACCAAAGATAGCACAAATAAGATTGTGAGCATCAGAAATACAAACTTCCAAAGAATAGGAAAAAAACAAGCCCTAAACAGTTAGGCCAGAAATCACCAAATGTAGTTCAAATGCATGCTTATTCATTATATTTTGCACTAAATCTGTAATTTCATTG
Source organism: Gracilinanus agilis (assembly GCF_016433145.1). Taxonomy (NCBI): domain Eukaryota; kingdom Metazoa; phylum Chordata; class Mammalia; order Didelphimorphia; family Didelphidae; genus Gracilinanus; species Gracilinanus agilis. The sequence continues at coordinate 419,904,445 of NC_058133.1, read as the reverse complement.
ATAAGTGAAATTGGTAATGAGAGTTGCCTTTAACAAAGGAAATTGGTACCTGTTATGCAACTTATATTTTTAACAAGTTGCCTAGACCGGTAGTTTCCAAACTTTTTTTTACATTGTGCACCAATATCAATGGAAAACTTGAGCATAGATCTCTAATATGTTCATATTTACTTTCATAAATTATATATGTACATTATTCAGCTAATAATAATGTACATTATAAAAATTTGCATTATTGAAAATTTAAGAAATTGAGGTAAAGATGAAATTTTTTTCAATTTAGAGTTGATAAGGAAATGCTGGAGTTTGTTGGCTACATGGGTGGCAAGGTCAGACTTGTACATTAGGAAAATCACCCTGGCAGATATGCTGAGGATATATTAGAGAGAAAATAGTTGAGACAAGAATAATTAAAAGGCTATTTCAATAATACAAGAGAGAGATGATGATGACGAGCTGAAGTGATGATTATGAGTAGTGAGATGGGAATGGATGCAAGAGATTTTGTAGAGGTAGAAATGAAAAGATTTGAAAATGCATTGGGAATATATATGGAGTGAGAGAAAGGAAGATGTTGAAGGTGACATTCTAAGACATTTCCCTTATCTATCAACAGAGAGAGAAATCAAGGTATGATAGCATTAAGCCATGAGAAATGTTATCCTTCAAAATATGGTCTATTGCTCTGGATACTTAATTTTTATAATGTCTGGTTCTTTGAAATAGCATTGAACTTACTAAAAGAGATTTTTTTAAAAGTCCTGGTCATTTATTTAAAATATAAGGGCTAATTATCTCCACTCAAGTTCTGTTCTATTTCCTTATCATGGTAATCTCTGGCTGCTCAAAGGCTATGTCAAACAGAGCAGACCTTCTGAAGAGCCTCTTATCAAGCTGAGTAAACTTCAGCTTAGGTCCTATCACTGACCACTTGTCAATGGTCCAATACAATTTTAGTTGGTGGGAAGGAGGTGTTTGAGCATTTTCATATCTTCTATATGTGCTAAACATTGTGTTCAGTACTTTACAAATGTTATCTGACTTTATCCTCAAGACAATACTATGAAGCAGATGCTGTTATTATCTTCATTTTACACTGAAGGAAACTGAGGAAAATGGAGGTTTAATGATTTGTCTAGGGCCACACATCTTTTTAGTGCTTGAGGTTGGATTTGAACTCATGCCTTCCTAAGTTTAGGCTCAATATTTTAGAGCAGCGGTTCCCAAACTTTTTGGCCTACTGTCCCTTTCCAGAAAAAATATTACTTAGTGCCCCTGAAAATTAATTTTTAAAAAAATTTAATAGCAATTAATAGGAAAGATAAATCCCTGCAGCACCCACCAGGGGGTGGTGGCACCCACTTTGGGAATCACTGTTCTAGAGGGTTTGTCACTAGGTAGTGATTCATTTTTTATTTGTTGGTTACAGTATTTTATTAAACTGGAGAGGTTGTATCTGTGGAGTGGTACTCATGTTAACAAAATTGTGGGTCTTTAAAAAATTGAATCAAGTGGTAATAATCAGTGATGTTTATATGGTGTTTAAAGATGTTCTGAGAGCTTTAATATGTCACTTTATGTGAGTTACACAATAGCCATATGAAGTAGGTCCTATAGGTATTATTATTATGTTGATGATGCCCATTTTACAGATTAGAAAATTGAGAATGACAGAGAGAACAGAAGAGATTGAATGACTTGTCCATACTCACAGGTACGAAGGGACAGAAGACTGTTTTGGAGAGCAATATGGAATTATGCCAAAAGAATTATAAAACCGTGTATATATTTTGACCCAGAAACACCACTATAATGTATATTTCTTAAGGTGATCAGGAAAAAAGGAAAAGAGCTTATACAATCTAACACATTTATAGCAGCATTTTTTATGATGTCAAAGAACTGGAAATTGAGGGGATGTCCATCAATTGGGGAATGGCGAAACAGGCTATAGCATATGATTGTGATGGAATACTTTAAGATGGAATGTTTTAAGAAATGACGAGCAGGTTTATTTAAAAAACATGGAAAGACCTACATGAAATTATGAAGGGTGAAATAAGCAGGACCAAGAGAGCACTATATGCAGTAACAGAAATATTGTTTGAAGAATGACTTGTATATATCTACCTCACAGAAAGAACTCACCAATAGAAACAAGCAAAATATAGTTTTAGATATACATATATATATATATATACATAATATATATATACACACACACATATATACACACAGATATCTTTTTGTTAAAAATGCCTTCTCTAATATGGAGAGGGGAGAGAGCAAGGGAGATACCTGGTAATTTTAATGTGACAAGAAGATGAATACATTTTAAAAATTTGAATCCAGGCATTTCTCAAGTCAAGAAGCATTTCTTAATTGCCTATCATGAGTCCAGTACTATCCCAAGTGCCTAGGACACCTCCCTCTCCCTGCCCTCCCCTCCAAAAAGCCCTTAACAACAAAAACCTGTCCCAGTTCTCAAAAATTCAAATCCAAGACTAAAAATTGAGACTTTGTTGCCCCTTTAAAGAAGTACTTATAATATTATATAATAATGTTGATAAAGATGACAACAATAGCCAACATATTACAGTATACTTTAAGGTCATCAAAGAACTATACATATATTATTTCTTTTATCCTCACAATAATTCTGTAGTGTGGGTGGTATTATTATCCTCATTTTAGAGAGGGGGAAACAGAGGCTCAGAGATGTTAAATGACTTATACATGGTACTAAGGTCATGACCATACAACCAGTAAATTTTTGAGGTAAGCCTCACCCTCAAGCCTTTCTGATTCTGACTCTTTCTTTTGTACTTTGCTGCTACTTAGATAAATATGCATCTCCTAAGTTTACCTATTTATATCTTGTCTAGGATTTTACTCTATTAGCTCAGGATTTTTTTAGTTACTCCTGGGTCCCACAAGCAACATAATTCTAGATTATTATTGATTTATGAAAGAAAAAGCACTGGTACTGCCAGGACCCTGGATCGCTGCTCTGTAATTATATTATGTTACATAATTGTTCTGTTGCAGGAATATTTATCCAATTCCATCACACTTGATTATTTCCTCCTATTGCCATATAAATTGGATAAAGCTGTTATCACTATTCACTCAGCCTTGGAAAATGGCTTGAGTTTTGCAGACCCTCAAACATATTTAAAAGGGAACTTAAGAGCATCTAAAAAGAGGAGGCTTCATGGCATTAGTTGATTCCCTTTATAAAACTCTTCCCCTTGTGACCATATTACCCTCAGGCACAAGTACCTAAGAATAATAATAAATGAAAATACATAAAATAGGAGCAATGATGACTGACATCTATTAGAATCAACAAAGCATCAGCTGAAAATGCCTGGGGGTCCAGCCGTCAAAGATTTCTTGGGAAGCAAAGAGTCCCACCAATCAGTGACTCTGGTTGAAAGGGCTTGATTTGAGAATGAACTTAGCAAATGCTGCCTCCTAGAATTCCTATATAGCTGTGGTGTACTTTTTTCTGTTTAGTTGATTTCCATTGTGTCTAACTCTTTATAACCCCATTTTTGGATTCTTGGCAAAAGTACTGGAGTGGTTTGCCACTTCCTTCTTCATCTCATTTTAAAGATGAGGAATTGAGGCAAATAAAGTTAAGTGACTTGCCCAGAGTGTCACAGACAGTAAATGTTTGAGGCCAGATTTCAAACTCAGGAAGAGAAGCCTTCCAGAATCCAGACATAGCACTCTATCCACTGCTCAGAGATTGCAAAGCACCTTACAAACTTAATTTCTGATCTTCCAAACTACTCATTCCTGGGCTTTCACCACGATGCCTTCAGCTGCCTACTCCCACTGGTAAGCTCTTCCTAGAAGCTCTGTTTTGGGGAAGTATAGACCAGCCATACCTCATTCTCTGGATTTCATCATCATGCCTCCACCATACATCTTCCCTCCCCCTTTTGGATCACTTTTTATGTGTGGTCTTCTTCTATTATAAAATAAACTCTTGGGGAGCATGGGTTGTTTTTACCCCCACCTTCTTTTTATATTTGTATTCCCAGGATTAGCATATAGTAAGTGCTTACTAAATGCTTATTTCTTCCTTCTTCCCTAGCTCCCTCCTTTCCTCCTCCTTTTCCCTGGTTAGGGCATAATCATATTTGTTGACTGACTTACTGACAACTACCTTGTTTGGTGGTTGAGTTATTAGTATTTTGCACCTGAGGAAACTAAGGGTCAGAGATGTGTAAATGACTTACTGACTTTCTAAGAAAGCTACAATTAACAAAGAGCAGCATTTCAATGGGAGAGGGGGGGGGCAAGAAAGAGCACTGGATTTGGAATCAGAAGACCTCTTTTCTAATTCTGGCTCTATTGCTTACTACCTATGTGCCTTTGAATAGTGTGGTTTAACTCCCTGTGTCTTAGCTGTAAAATGTGATCCTGATAAGGTACCACACAAGCAATAATTTTGTGATGACAGGAATCAAGATGAGTTATGTGATGCCAAAGCCATCATATGCCTTATTAGAATCAGCATAGCATAGTGTCCCAAGCTCTGGCCTTGGTGTAAGGGGGCCTGAAGTTCAAATCCTTTCTCTACATGCCTCTCTGAACCTAAGGTTCCTAATCTTTAAAATGGAAATGATGACAATAAGAGCACTTATTTTACACAGTTGTTTCGAGGAACAAGAGATAACCTGTATAAAGTGCTCCATGAACCCAAAGGTGCTTATATGCATGTGAGCAGTCACCACCTGTTAGGAAGGGTCTGAGTTTCTTTTAATTGGTCTTGGTGATAAATGATGTTTCTGATAGTAAAAGATCAAATTATTAAGTCTTTATTCTGAATATTTGGAATTGGACTGGGAAACAAATAGCCAGAGAGTACAGTAGAGCCTGTTAAAAGAATGGTAATCACAAAGTGCCTACTATGTGCCAGGCATAGTGCTAAGTGCTTTATAGATATTATTTAATTTTATTGGCTTAAGGCTATTAACGTGTATGGATCTGGTCTAAGATCCCTGCATAGACCCAACCTAAAAAGTTGAAATAATAACAATTCATATTTTATTGATTCTTTAAAGTATATCATTTTACCCCCTCAAAAACCCTGTGAGCTAAGTACTACAGGTACAAATATCATCATTTTAAATATAATTGGATCATAACTTAAAAGTAGGATAGGTTCTCAGAGGTCACTTAATCCAACATCTCATTTTATGTCTAAGGAAACTGAAGTCTCAGCTGTAACTTGCCCAAGGTCACTTGGGTAGTAAGTAATTGATGATAACTAGCCTTGGAATTCAGCCCTTTGACTCCAAATTATAGGTTCTTTCCATCAGGAAACTAGAAATCAGAAGAAGTTAGGTCATTTGCCCATGGTCATATAACTGAAAGTATCAAATGTAGGACCTGAATTCCAAGTTTAGTCATCTTTCAATTATAACATGTGGAATTTAAATTATATTATTGTTATAGATAATCATTTTACATCATTAATTATATATTTATATATCTTATGACTTGAAGATGGAGATTTGTAAGAAATCTCTTGACACAGGAGGCAATAGGTTATGATAAAATGACCACTGACTCTGGAGTCTGAAGACCTGGGATCAAATTCTGTCTCTGATTGCTTGTTACCTATGTCCCTTAGGTAAATCATTTAACCTCCTCTAGTCTCAGTTTCTTCATCTGTAAGATGAAAGGTTTGGACTAGTTGACTTTTGAGGGATCTTCCTAGTCTAGATCTAAGAATCTAATAATACTATAAAACCATATTAGTTGAGAGAAGTTACATGGGGTTTTTCTCTGTATTTTTAAACAAAATTTACACTGATACTTAAAAAAATCTTCCTTGGCTTGAATATATCTTCAGATGTAGTAGATATTCTCAAATATTTCATGGCATTCAGTAAACCAGTTACTAAAGCTTAAAACTGCACTAACACTTTTGGGATACTACATGCATATATTATTTACTAATTTACCAGAAGATTTAAAATAAATTCAGCTGGGAAACCATTTGGAGGTGTTTGTTATATATTCATAGATACATAAATTCAGTGGAGCAGCCATTTTGGACTCTTTTATGTATCTATAGACATACAAAGGATCTCTTTCCAAAGAATTCCTCTTTCAATGGTTCCTCAACTAAATAAATTTCAATATCCTCATTGAGTACAGCTAACAGAGAAAATATGCTATAACAAATGGCCTATGATCTCACCCATGTGCATATTCTTTTCCTATATGAAGATCACAGCCTACCACTACCTGCCTTTCTGGGGTAATTCTGTCCATGTCACCTCACAAATCCATCACATTGGCATCCATTGAAGGAAATGGATAGCCTTCCTTGAGTACTCTTGATGTTTTGTTAATAGAACGTGTGTATTATCTATTAGTTACCCCTTCCTTTTGTTAACTAAAGAACCCATCTTTCTTTTTTTCAGTCATATATTCCTCTGAAGACATTCTTTATGTTACATCTCCTAATTATTTATTCATTGTTGTATGGTGTTGCAACCTACTCAGGTCCTTTTCTGTTTCCCTTTGGGTTATCCTCAACTATGTATACTTGTGGAGACCAACTCAGTCAAGCATGAAGAAGCTCATCACCAGAGCATAGATCTCCTGGTGATCATTTCCTTTGACTATGTCAACCCATGAAACTGAGAGAAAATGCAATGACAAAAAACAAGAAGGCATAAATTTAAGTTTCCAAAGGCCTTATTGTCCACTTTAGAAAAAAGTTATTCTATTACACAAATAAATCAATAAACTTTTTCCGTGTGCCACTATCATTACATTAATAACATCAGTAATATCTAAATAAGTAGCAATTCTGCAAGTTTACATTTATCTCATTCTTTATTTTCTCTTTATCATATTTATCTTACTTTTATTATGAAAGTTTTACTCATTGTTTAAAAAAATGAGGCTCATATTTATTTCTTTAAACTTGCCCAACTCCCTCCTTTTCTTTAGCCCCCTATAATCCCCTCCCCCCCCCCCCCCATAAATAAACACATACTTTTCTATCCATTCTGGGAAAGGCCTTTGGATACCGTATATGTCTCATATATTTCAGTGGACATTCCCTGTATGGTTGGTTAAAGATAATAATATATTCTTTTTTCTTCCCTCTCCTAGTGTTTTTCAACATAAGTTTATTTGAAAGCAATTACTCAAGCAATACTGCAAGGATTTTGACAAACATGTGAATACTTCAAGGCTACCAATCTTCTGTGACAGGAATAGACAGGTAGAGAACAAAAGATCTCGCAGTATTAGATTTCATTCTTCCTTCTTTTAAGTTTAATTTATCAAAGAGCTAACCTGACAGGGCTGGAGTCACTTCAGCCAAAGAAGGGCATGAGAGGCAGAAGGAGTTGATCTTTTTCGGTTGATGATTGCCTTTGGAAGGACTATCTGTCCTGACTGCTATGAATTTTCTTAAAAATGAGAATTCTGCTAGGTGTTTTGGTACATGCCTGTAATACCTACTATTAGGGAGGCTTAGTCTGGTGAGTTCTGAATTTGGAAGTTCTGAGATGGAGTGGAAGTAAAGCAGATTGGGTATCTGCCCTGTCTGGCACTAATATGATGAACCTATGGGGACCGCCATGCTCCCTAAAAAGGGACAAACTGGCCCAGGTTGGAAATGATCCTGTGCTTATCAGTAGTGGAACAGTGCCTTTGAATAATAACAGCTTCAGGGAGGAGAGATAGGGAAAAGAGAGGAGAGAGAAAGAAGGGATGAAAGAGAGAAGGAAACAAGACAAAGCAGACAGATAAAGAGATTGCAATAGAGAAGGGATGGAGGAATCTGCTGAGTATCTTTGGCATCTGTTAATCCTGTTATATGCCTAGGTAGATCATTGGTTAGTGGACCTTCCTTCTTGTACACAGTTGACCTTAAGCAGATGAAATAGGACTGGTGTTTAGGTAATCATAAGTCTGTTCCTTGATGCAAATTCAGAACCTTCCTGACTGTGTATTTTTTATTTCTCTTTGTGCTAATTTTTGTTGATGAATTTGTGGTATTTTTCTGAGTTTTTTTTTTCAAAAAAAGAAAAGATAAATTTCTTAAATTTTATTACTTTTAAAAATTCCAATATTTGGCAGCAAATGCTCCTTCTCATGAGTGATTTTGTAGTAAATCAGCGTCCAGAGTTAGAAAGGGAGAAGGAGAGAGCCTCCACACAAAACTTATCTATCCAAATGAGATTTGTTGAAAGAATTTATTTATAACTAACTGAGGTCTCAGAAATATTAGAGATGAGGGATGAAGCAAATCTCCAAGTATGCTTCAGAACAGGAGAGAGACAGAGAGGGAAAGAGTCAGAGAGACAGAAACAGAGAGAAACACAAAGAGAAACACAGAGAGACAGAGACAGAGAGAGACAGAGAGAGAGAAAGAGAGAGATTGCTTGGGAGGGAAGGGTATAATAATTCCAAAGATGGCTTTTTCAGTTTCCTCCTTTGTGCAATTAAAATTCCACCTTTGATATGTGTAGGTTGTAGTTAGTGGGGAAACAAAGAGCAATCTATTACCTCCCTTCCCAGATAAATACTTTGAGATCTTTAAGTGTGTAGTTGAAAAAGAAGAAAGAAAAAGAGGGCAGTCTGACAGCTACTTTGGTTGATTTTGAAGCTCCCCTCATAAAGACAAGTTGTTCTTGTGGTTTTGGATGGTTTCTAAGAAAGTTTCCCAAGATGCAAGAACTGTTCTTTATATTAACTCATAATATGCCTCATGATAAAACAAACAAACAAAAATTTCGTTAAGTAAATTCTAAATTATCTTGAGTTCATCTGTAGATTTTTGGGCATGGGGCAGCTAGATGGCATGGCTAATAGAGCACAAGTCCTGGAATCAGAAGGACCTGGGTTCAAATCTGGCCTTCAGACACTTCCTAGGTATGTGACCCTGGACAAGTCATTTAACTCTGTTTGCCTAGCCCTTGTTTCTCTTAGAGTTGTCAGTATGATAGAAATAAGGGCAAAAAAAAATAACACTTCTAAGGCATCCTATAGGCTCAACAAGCAGGTGAATAGTCATAAAGGCTTTTTGTTCAGGCTTGGAAACAAGTTGAGTCTTTTATACATATAAGATGGACCAGAATCTTGGACTACTGTTAGAGGCCAGAATCAGTCCTAACACAATTTGGTCCACTTGGGGGAAATGACTTAACAAGAAAAATTCTCTTATTCAGTCCTAAGTTCTCTCTTTCTGGTTTCTCTTTTATTTTTTCCTCCCTTTCCAATTAATATTGCTTATCTACATGGAGCCATAGACGGTGTTAAAAACAAACCAATAAACACAGACCACTGTACTGTTGTGTCTGTGTTATCTAATCACGGTCATCTATGAATCAGATAGGAAGTAACTTATTGATAGTTGTTCAGGATACTTGCCTGGAAAATGCTTCTCCACAAAGAAAAAAAAAGTGTTTTAAAAATAAAAAGTGAAATAAAAAGTAAACAAGTCAAAAAGTATTTATGAAATCCTTACTTTGTGGCAGACATTGCGCTAGAATATAACTATAAAATAAAAGCATAGAAGGCAACTGAATAACTTCTTCTGGTGGTAGGGAAGTAGTTCCTGGAAGAAGATGACAGGACCTTCGCAGAAAGACTCCTTGCAGAAGGTGGATCTCAAGAAGTGATTTGAAGGAAGTCCAGAATTATTTGAAGATGAGGAAAATGAGAGTTCTAGGCACAAGAGATAGAGTATCTTATATGGAAAACAGCAAGGAGACTTGTGAGTAAATGTTGGAGAATAAGGTATGAAGAATTAAAAAATGAGGAAGGGGCTAGGATATGAAGGACTTTGAAAGTCAAACAGAAAATTTTATATTTGACCCTAAAAGTCACAGGAAGGTGTTGGAGTTTATTGTATGGGGACTAATATGGAAAAACCTTCACTTTAGGTAAATCACTTTATTAGCTGAATGGAGGATGGACTGGAGTAGAGATACTTGAGGCAGAGACCAGCAAGAAGGCTGTTGTAATAATATTCCAGGCATGAAGTGGTGAGCACCTGTATTAGTGTGGTAGCAGTGCCAGGGGAGAGAAGGGAGCGTATACCAGAGATGTTACGTATGATACATCTTCAGTGGTATCATCTTTGTCAAAATATCTGTTTGCTTTTATGCAGATCTGAGAGCAGAAGATCCTTAGGAAATTACCTGCCCCACCAGTAATCAAATTCTTCTTTCTCTTAGTTACCTCATTTTATAAGGCATATATCTTTCTGCAAAGTACCAAGGTGTGCCATATACTATCTCTGCAATAGGAAGGGATGATCGAATGCTCAATGTTCAGGAAAATGGGTATTTAAGTGAATGACTTACTAAGTTACTTCAGTAATGCTACAGTTTTAAATACCATTAGCAACTCAAATAGGCCTACTGAATGTCTGTCTCTGCACAGCATGATGGTGTAGAAAAAGCAGTGGCTCAGAAATAAGGAGACTTGGTTGATAACACCTTCAGCTCTTCTAGAAATGGCAGAAAAGGGAGAGTTCAAACTAGGAAATAATTACCAGATTAATCTGTGTTAAGGGAGAATAGTGTAAGCAAGGAATAATATAATGGAAGCCCCTTAGAGAATTAGTGTGGGAGCATAGACCCAATACACATTACATAGTTATTGTGCTTTTCCTGTGCTGAAATGGTATTGTGGAACATGTTATTTGAACTACATTATAATCAACTCCATTGATTTCTGGGTCATGCACGAAGTTTTATAACATTTAAAATTCATGCAATGACTAGATGTTCTTGGAACACCTATAGAATTCTAGAAAACTCTTTTCTTTGATACTTCTTAATCTAGTTGTTCATTTCTTTATCTACCTTACTCCACCCCCAATTCCCAGAGATCTTGCCTTTGATTGGTACTCTACTTATGTTCCTAATGTTTTTATAATCCTTTAGCAATGCTTTCTAGGTTCTTCCAAAAAGAATTTTACATTTAAATCACCAGAAGTGGATAGTCATCATCTTTTGGCAAATGTAGGGGAACACTTTATTATGTCTTATATATGTAATTCAGGAGGATAGCAGACTTCTTTTCTCTTCTCTTTACTAAGAATGAAAGAAAAAAACTACAAAAAACAAACTTGGCTCCAAAGAAGAGATATGAAAACACACCTCTTTCCAGCATTCCCCACTTCCACTTTTTGGCAGAGATGGGTGACTTTGGGGGGAGGAGTGAAATAATGTTTATTTTCATTATTTTTATTTTTTTATAATTTATTTTGCTGATTTTCTTTCTTTTTAAAAAATCTTCATTATAAGGTATGGTTCTCTGGAAAGGGTAGCTAAGGGGTGTAATGAATAGAATGCTAGGCCTGGAGTCAGGAAGACACATTTTCATGAGTTCAAATCTGGCCTCAGACACTTACTGGGTGGATGCCCATAGACAAGTTACTTGACCCTGTTTGCCTCAGTTCCTTAATCTGCAAAATAAACTAGAGAAGAAAATGGTAAACCACTATAGTATCTTGCCAAGAAAACCCCATACAGATTCATGAAGAGTTAGACATGACCAGAAGAACAGAACAATAAATGGCTCTCTGAGAGAAGAGAAGGTTATAGGGGAAATTCAGGTAGTATAAAAACAAAGGATCAATGAAACTGATTTTAAAAAAAAGGTGGAGGAAACAAATCCTGATGAAAATTTAAAACAGGTTCAGGAATAAAGATGTCAAAAGGGTCTAATGACAGAAATTATTAAGAGGGGTAAATTCCCAGTAAAAGTACAATAATATTGAGGGGAGATGAAGTCTAGTGAAGTGAAGTCTAGCCTTGTTTGAAGCTTGCTCAAGTAGGATAGAAATGAAAATAATTTTAAGGATTTGTGAGGTCAGGGTGTTGGAAAAGTCATTCAGATGTATATAGAGGTATGCTGGTAAATGTTTAACAACTAGCTCTGTGGGAGAAAATGTACATATGGCACATTTTTAAAGTTTAATCTGCATTTTTAATATTTTTACTATCAAATTTTTAAGTCTAGACAAACAACTACAATAAAACTTAAACCTTAATTTTGAAGTACTTACTGATTTACAAGGTATAAATATTCACACTGAAAAATTTAACATTTAGGTGGTTAGAGCTGGCTCCAGCACTCTCCTGTTGTATGTCAGAGCTGCTAAAAAGGGAGAAGATGAGGTTGAAAGGATGACCATGAGCTTGATGCTAAAATCAACAAAAGAGAGACACTATTTCAAGGATAGTCAAGGGGAAGTCAAGGAAGAGTGGTCTACTCTGTTAGCATGCATTTTAAAGCAGGAAAAGTTGTTGGGTAGCACACAAATTTTTATTTTTTTTCAAATTCAAATAAATTTTGCAAGCAATTTTTTAAGGGGAAAAAGATTCATTTGCCTTCCTAACAAAGCATCAGAAAGGAAGACAGCATGGAATAGTGAAAGTCTAATGGATTTGAGATCAGATTACTTGTGTTCAAATCCCAACATTTCTATTTACCTATGACACCTTAGGCATCATTTTACTTCTCTGGGCATTATTTTTTTTTTCATCTGTCAAATGAGTGGATTGGATTAGAATACTTCTAAGAACCTTTCCAGCTCTATACCTATGATCCTTTGAAAGAGGATATTAGGCTCTAAGATCTTGTATTTGAAGGCAGTTGTGGTACTATGTTGTACCTCTATAGGTCCCTAGTTTAATACTTTTTACTTTGTAGGAATCAATCTGTTGTTATTGATTGATTAATTTCATGGATAAAATTGAGATCATTTACTTTTATAAAAACATGATCAAAACTCATCACTGTTAGTTTATAGTTTTAAAATGCTTTCTGTTCTTTTAAAAAATTAGGATTGCTTCAGAGGGGATCACTTTGCTAAAAAAGAATATTAACTCATTTATGTTGTGTTTTATGATTTGCATTGTGCATAATCTCATAGTATCCTTAAAATAAATGTGTGAGGAGATAGTAGAAGTATTATTATTCCTTCCCTATAGACTCTCACTGAAGACCAGGGAGCTGATCAGGATCACACAGGAAGTCATGAACTCAGAGTATTTGACTCTTCAATTTAGAAGTCATTCTACTACCCCGGCTTTCTTCCACAGGGATAGCCAAGGGAGAATTCAGTTCTTTTTGCTCACTACATGTACATATTTGTTTATTTTGAGATATTTGCTTTCCTTCCCTCCCAGGCCCTCAGTCTTTTAGTAATAAGTACTGCACATGTAGAATAGCTCTCCACAGTCTGTTGAGGAATAGAAAGTAAAGGATGTTGTTTAACAGGATTCACAAAGTGATATCTGAGAGCAGTGCTAATGTCAAGTAGAAGAAGTAAGTGTTTGATACAGGGCTTTCATAGGGGAATGGAGTGCCCTTGTGAAAATGAAATAATTCATGTAAATGAGAGGACAACAGAAAAAAATCATTTCTCCATACTTTCCCACCACCCTTTACATAAATGTAATACTTATCAAGTGTAAAATGAATAAATTCAGGAAGAGTCAAAGAATATACTTCATATAGGAAAGAAATGGTTGAATCTTCTCTCTTCTTGCCATAAATCTTTCCTTGGTTCTTAATATAATGCACAAAATGAAGGCCTGGGGGCATAAGACCTAAGTTATATTTGTTTCTTTGTCTCATAATAGTGCCTGAACTGAAATGAACTGAAGCCAATTTTTCAAGCAATGAGCACCAGTCTTGAGCACCATCATCACTTTACTTGCTGCTCTTACTAATTTGTTCTTATTCATTCATTTCAGTTGTATCTGACTATTTATGATTGCATTTGAGGATTTTCCAGAGGGACTTCCAGAGAAAGTACTGATAGAGTCTAAATGCAGATTGAGTCATACTATTTTCACTTCATTTTCTTTGTGTTTATTTCTTGTTTATTTTATATGAGTCTTCTTCCACAATGTGACCAAGGTGAAGATGTTTTGCATGATCGAACATGTATAGCCTAGGTCAGGTTGCTTGCTGTCTCAGGGAGGAAGAAAGAGTGGAAAGGAAGAAGAGTTTGGAACTCAAAATTTTGGAAGGCAAATGTTAAAAAGTGTTGAATATAATTGGAAAAATAAAATATTTTATACATATATGATTTATAGAGTTTATTTTTATAGTAATATATATGTATGTGTATAGGTTTGTGAGGGACCCACAATCTTTTGTCCATCATTCTTGCCAGCAACAAGATCTTTGCCCTCCCTACACTAACTCTAGTTTTTCTCTTGCTCTGAGGCTTAATGGCTTGATATTTTCTTTGATACATCTCATTGAGTGGGTGATTGTTCCATTTCTACAAATGACAACTCATCCAAGCCTTTTCTTCTTGTGATTCTTATATAATTCTTGGAGGAGATCATTGGATTATAGAGAGTAATTGATTTAGAGCCAGAAGGGACCTGAGAAACTATTTTGCCTCCAACTATAATTTTACAGATGTGGAACTGAGCACAAGAGTGGTCCAGTGACTTGTAAGGTTTGGAGGAAGGATTTGAACAAGATATTCCTGATTCCAAATCTATCATTCAGGCTATATCATATCCTTACTCAACTTGAAACATATGAAAGTCTTAAAAATAGGGGGAATTCTAGCTGTTATAAAACACTTATTGTGCATAACAGAATAGAAAATGATAGCTCTTTGACTACATGGAAGAGAATAGTTGCTTCCTTGGAGTCACTGTGATTTAATTAACCTCCATGTCATTGGAAAGGAACACAGGAAGAGGGAGATAAAGAAGATGGGTAAGATTAGAATTTAACAATGTTAGAAAAGAAGGGAAAAAAATTAAGCACGGGTAGAATAGTATGTAACAGGTCCCATATGAATCTACCAGGTGACAGAGTAGAGTCCTAGGTCTGGAATTAGGAAGATCTAAATTCAGTTCTAGTTCAGACATATTAATGGTGTGACTCTAGACAAGTCACTTAAACTCTGCCTTAGTTTCCTCAATGGCAATATGGGGATAATACACAGGGTTGTTGTGAGAATAAAAAAGATAATATTTGTACATCATTTAGTACCATGCCTGGCATATGGCAGAAACTTAAAAATTCTTGTACTTCACCCATTTGTCTGTCCTTGGGCCTATTTAGGTAGTGTGAGGATGTACCTCTGACAATGCTATTAGAAATTTGGTGGTACAAACTATCCCATTTATATGAGATAAATTGCACAGGGTAGATATATTTGAGTGATAAAATTGATTAAGAGGTTTACATCTGTAGATGGAAGAGAGTTGAAATAAAATGTGGTGTCCATGAAAGAAGATTTGAAGGTTTGGAGCCCAAGTCAGGAATTTGTTCAAGAAAATTTATCTTAGTCTGAGTACATGGGTGTCAGGTGTTTACGTGTGAGGAAAACTGGCAGAGAAGGAAATTTGGTTTCTGTTTGTCTTCCATGTAGTTATATGAACACTAGGGGGTCATGGAGAGAAAGCACATTCAGATTTTATGTTATATCACATGTATTCATGGTATGTTTCTGAACTTTTTCTAGTCATTGCATAAAAGAGAGGGTTTCCAGAGTTGTTGATTTATTTTGTAAAATAAAAGTCTAAGGCACAAACTTCTGTGTATAATGATTTAATATCAAGGCTAGCAAGTTGCCAATAAATCAGCTCTTCTGACTCCTTAGTAGTCAGAGATAAATGGATGATTTACAGAGTTATTTTTATAGTAAAAAAAAGGAACTACAAGTTACAGACAGTTAGAGAAAATTTAGGAAACTGGTTTTGAACATAATTCAATTAGACAAGGCAGTTCACTTGACCCGTGTATTTCTTGGTGCCATTTTTATCATTATTCCCCACTTTTAGAGGGTGGGCATGTAGAAGACATATCAGAGAGTTTGCAGAGTGGGATGACTACTATATTTAATATTTTATTTGGTTAGAACTCACATCTATAAAACTATGAACTTTTTAAGGGAAGTATCCTTTAGTGATCTCTTAAGGGATGCCTGCTATAGATCTATGTAGCTTGCTAGAAAGAGGAACTTATGGTTGCAGGGGCTATTGTTGCTACTGGAAAGAGGAACTTATTCTCCAACTGCCAGAAAGGAGCATTTAACCTTAAAAAATTTATAATATAACTTAATCTATATAATGGTAAAATTTTTTGAGAGACTATTTCTTAATTGTAAAATAATTTATGATTTGACTGGTCAAGATATCCTAATTGTAGTCAAAAGACTCTCTTGACCATCATAAAGCAAACAGAAACTTCTGGTCCAAGTACCTATCTGCATTTTGGGGAACTCATTACCTAATTTTTGCCCTGAACATGCTAAGATATCTCTAATTGGCAATTGGCTAATTAGAAAGTAGTCTATCAATCTATCCATGCTTCTCCATCCCCATGGGTGGGCAGGTCATGAACACCAGAACAGTATCATTGTAGAATTTTCCCATTAGCCAGAGTCTATGAAAGGAACACGTTCCTTATATCAAAAAGAAAGAAAAAAATCTATAGACTAAATGAAGCCAGGTTTAAGATGTGGCTCAGGAATTCTCCTCAATATTCAGGAACTGATTTGGGGCCTTTATAATCCAGGACCCTGATATAAAAATAATAGAGTACATGAAATAAAGTGAAGTATTGTATGATTTGATCTGAAATCAGATTTTCTTTGGTTGTAAATAGCAATTTTTTATCATGAGTTCTTTGAGGTTGTCTTAGAACCTTATCTTGTTGATAATAATTTAGTCCTTCACAGATGATCATTGTACAACATTTCTGTTACTGTATACACTATTCTCATGGTTCTACTTCACTATTAGTTCACATAAATCTTTCCATTTTTCCCTGAACTCATTCTGTTCATCATTTCTTATGACACAATAGTTTTCCATCACAACCATATACCATAGCTTCTTCAGTCATTCCCCAATTGATGGACACCTCCTAAGTTTCCAGTTCTTGGCCACTACAAAAAGATTTGCTAAAAATATTTGTGTACAAAGTAGGTCCTTTTCTCCTATCTCTGGTCTCTTTGGTATACACACTTGGGAGTGGTATTACTGGGTCAAAAGGTATACACAGTTTTTTGATCCCTTGGATATGGTTAAATATTTCTCTCTAGAATGGTTGTATGAGTTCACAGTTCCACCAACAGTATATGAGTGATCTAGTTTTCCCACATCCTCTCTAATATTTTTCATTTTCCTTTTCAGTATACTATCTTACTATTAAATGATTATTATTTTTAGTCTTATTGAAATCCATTCACTAAATCTAAAGGTAATTCAGGAATAATATATCTTATGGTAGTTTATCTTATCTCTGAGGGTCAGACCAATCTAAAGAAGAGAACTTAATCCTAAAATCAAGCTAAAATCAAAGTAATAAATTCTAACTGAATTAGAGGTCATTTCTTTCAATTCCCTCCTTTGATCCTTAAGAAAATCTTTTCCTTTAAGAATCACTTAGAAATGCTTTCCAGTATCTTAATGTACTCCATACTTTTAAAAGACCAATTTGCTCAAGAGGTCAACTTTGGAATATAAAATTAAAATGATCTGTCCAATTTCTATCATTAGTTTTCTAGAGTGTTGTAAGGCAATGTTTATTGTAGGAAAATTGTCACTTGGGAAAATAATTTGTAACCTAAGGCTAAGTCTTTTATCTATGCCAATTCCTGCCAGAAGACATTTACTGAGATGGTAGGATAGGCAATTTTTTCTGCTCTCCATTGTAATAACACACTAACTATCTCCCTTTGCACAATTTAGTATACCCTCTTTCCAATGTGCCCTTCTAAAGGATACTTTACATGAAACAGAGACTATGACTCCATAATGAATACCTAGAGCTACATCTCAACAAACAGAACATTTTAGTCTAAGGTGTGAGTCAGATGATTGTTCTGAATCATCCATCTGGTGGGCTTGGAAGGTTGATGAAGCAGGTAGCCAATGTTTAGTAAATGAAGATGTAGTTGCAGACTTAGATGGTTTGAGACTTATGCTGTGGTATACTAGCAGATGTTTTTCTGGGAGAATGAGGAAGCTTGAACAGGCATTCCTATAGCTTAAAATCTATCAATAACTACACAAGATATTGAATTTATTAAACACAGGCAAAGCTAAATACGACCATTTGCAGTCCATTTGGATTTTCATATTTAGCATATGAATCATCATGTGGATGTTAATTTTCATTATAGGGGTTATCAATGTCCTATTCATTCTTTTGTGACACTAACTACCATCATGTTCGTAGAGGGGTTTGAAATATAATTAGAACAAGCCTTAGTACAACATATAGTGTACATTTAAATGCACAATGGAGCAAAGATAATAAGAGTCAAGATAACAAATTCCCATCTAATGATGGTAGTAAAAATGTCATTCCCTTAAAAATTATTAAAAAAATAAAAAAAACATTATTCCCTGTAAACCAAGAAGATAGTCAAGAAAACCATACTATGTCTCACCAGGAAGTTGTCTCAAAACATAGGCCCCATGAGCAATACATTGGATCTTACTCATGATTCTCTGGAAGGTATAAATATTAGGAATAATTTTCTCTAACTGCTTAGTTTAAGAACAGAAAGTGTGGCTAATAAGCCTGTAAGTTCCTCTGTGAGCACTGTAAGAAGATCGAATTTGTTAAAAATATTTTTTATTTTAAAAAAGTGTCTAGGAAATCAACTTTTGAAAAAAAATGATTTGTTGCAAGACCAGCAAATACCATAAATAAAAGTCTAATGATACCCAATTTGTCAGAGACTCCTGGCTGATCTACATTGCTTTATTTTATAGTACAAAAGAGGAGCTACATTTGTAGTTTTTAAGTCAATAAAAGATAGACCAGGAAAGTGAACTATAATGTGTTTACAAGAGAAATAGGTGATATGTAATATATGGCTGCTGATTGTAATGGAGTCATAATGGGGAGTGGCTGGGATGGAACAACCACTAGTTTCAATATCTTGTTGGATTAGTATTAATGTCTATCAATCTGCAACATGTTTTTGAAAGAAGATCTTGACAGCCTTCTAGAAAGGTGGAACCTTGTGGTTTTAGAAGCTTCATATAATAAGGGACTTCAGTGCTTTGAGGATACAGCAGAGTTTTTGCAATTGCTAGAGTTGCTAGTCATGGCAGTCTCCCTTTTACAACTTTCTTTTAAAGAGGGAAATGAAAGCTTATGGTCTGTAACTGAATCTAATTTAATAGCTAGTCTTATTCCCAAAATATATTTTTTGTTTTAAAAATTTCTAGAACAGACTGATGAACAATTTGCTAATTTTATAAGTAAATATTTTTAACCATTAACTTGCACCTTAGAATCAATACTACATATTGGTTCCAAGGCAGAAGAGCGGTTAGGACTAGACAATGGGGGTTAAGTGACTTGCCCAGGGTCACCCAGCTAGGAAGTCTAAGGCCAGATTTGAACCCAGTACCTTCCATCTTTAGGCCTGATTCTCAATTCACTGTTCCACCTAGCTAACCCCATAGTAACCTATTTCTAATGAAAAAAAAAAAAAAACCTATGTTAGCTTAACTTCGCTATTAGGCCTGGCTATCAACAAGGACTAGCTTTTATTAACAAAAGGGAATAAATCATTAAAATAATCAATACTAACTGTTTTTAAATGTTGTCCTTTTCAATTCCCCTCTTTGAGCCAAAAGAAAATCATCTCCTTTATGGATCACTTAAAGATATCATGTCTTCTAATGACTTTGTGTACTCCAAGGTCTTAAAAACTAATCTACTCAAAGATCTGCTTGTGAATATAACATTAGAAAGATATGTTCTATCTCTAACATTACCTTTTTAGAGTTGTAAAACCCCTTTCCTTAAAAGTGCATTTTTATTTGTGAAAATCATTGCTACTCCAAGCCTAACTCTTTTGTTTATGTTCATTCCTATTACTAGACATTTGATAAAATGACAGGAAGGACACAGTTTTCTGCTTTCCTGTGTAATCACATAATAATCATTCCCTTTTACACATTTTAATATAACCTTCTTCCAGTATATCTTTAAAAAAACACTTTATCAGAAACAAACTATAATTCCATGGTGATAGCCTAAGACCATTTGTCCGCAAACATACAATGAATTAGTATCTATGGAATGAATTGGAAGATTCTCCTTCTCCCAGTTAGACTTGGTGACTTCCAGAAGCAGATGAATAGTTATAGTTCCAAGTGGTTGAGATAAGTTTTCAGATATTTCTGAGAGAACGAGGAGACTTAAACAATTATTTTAAAATGTAATGGAATGATGGATGTAATCCATGTAAAATGTAATGGAAAGATAAATACTTATCTACATGTTACTGAAATAATACTACATAAGACAAATTATCAAAGGTCATGTGGATTTTCATGATCAGGATCCTATCCATCATATGGATCATCATTTGGATATTCATATTCATTTATGTGAATTAAGAATAGATATTTATTTTCTGGCTATTTTCTAACTACTTTCATGGCCATAGGAAAAAGTGGATCAGCAATTGAGCAAATCTTAGTAAAACACTTAATACACATTTGAAAAAACAGTGGGCCAGCTGAAATATTCCTAATTGATTTCATGGTCATTCCTATACAAAATCAAGGAAAATCCTTTAACGTGACTAAATTCAGCACTAAATTCAGCAACAGTGTTATTAGGTGCTTTTCTTATATATTTTTGATGCCAATATGCTCTGTAATTTCTTATTATGTCCTTTCCAAGATCCTTGCTATGAATAAATATTGTAACAGGAGATACGATTCCTAACTACCCTGGGTAGGGAGGATAGGGAAAGAAGAATATGTTATATTTGCACAAATCAAAAATTGTTCATGTTTGACAAGTCCTCGTGTTTTGTTTTCAAACCATGTAGAGGTCCCAGAATCAGTCCTATTATTATAGGTAATGGTTGCATATGCATAATTTTATATTATAGTCCCATCACTGTCCAAGACACCAATTTTTGCATAAATGAAACTTTTATCTCTACTAATAACTGGAATGGAAATGGTATAATTGCACTTAACAGAGTGCCCCCCAAAATATGTTGTTCTTAATCTAATCTTTTCTTATTTATATATAGTGTAAAGAATGGTAAGAGCTCTTATAAGCACAATGAAGGCATTTCAGTATTATAAGTGGAAGAACTCCACTTTTTTATTGTGATTTTTAAAAAAGTAATTGCTTTCTATCCAACTTTTGGAAAAAGTTATAGGCAGTAATGGAATAAGTGCTAATAAGCACATACATACTCAGGATTTTGTAAAGTGAAAGCACTGAGGAGGGAAAAAAAACAATGGAAGGCAGAATCTTTCTTAGTAACCTTTACTCACTATTATGGACTTTATGGTGGTAGTATTCTTGGCAGGGGACATTGTAGTGGTTGTCCTTTGCCAAAGAAACTGTGATTGATTGTTGTTAGTTTTACGCCACCAGAGGGTCCCATTCCTTGAGTTGCATGAAGGGAAATTGAAATTATCTATATTTTTATTTTTCATTTCTGATTTTTCTTCAGATATTGGTTTAGGGTCTATTCTAGGTATATATATTGAACAACCACAAGGATTAGACTTCAGTGTATATCTGGTACTCAATGATTGCCCAGGTTTTCGAGGTTGTTTGGGTTTATGATCAACCTGTACACTTTCTACAGATCTACACTGTACTGGAATTTATCATCCTTGGCTGAAATAAAATTGTCTTATTGTAAATGGAAGAATAGTCATGAGAAGTATAATAGAACAGCAGGGAGGAAGCTTGCATATAAGAATAGTGCAGATAAAGTACCACTACCAGGGATATGTAGACTAGCCAGCTATATGACTAGGGAGGGAAATGATAAATTTCTGTATTTGAGTTAATAGTCAAATTTTCACATAGATCAAGAAGGAGAAAAACTAGAATAACAAAGGGTCTGAGTCTAGGACCAGCTCCCTCAGTTTCGGCTTTATATATGATTATCCTTGCAATTATAATACCTAATATAAAAGATAGTTAATATCATCCATTGACCAAGAGAGGTTAAGTATTCTGCTTCAGATGAATTAACATGACTAAGCTCATAGGTTGAAGAGCAGAGCAGTTAAAGCATAAAGCTAAATATAATAATTTTAGGAGGTATTGTTATTACTCTCTGAGTCTTTTGTTGATACTGTGGCCTTTGTCTCTGAGAAGTGAATTCATGAACCTTTTCCTTCTATTTTGATTACTATTGGAATTGTTAGCAGTATTTGGAATGATCTTTCCCAAATTGGCTGAGTACCTCCAGGTCATTGAAAGTTCTTCTTGGAGATTGTTACCAGGCTGAAAATTACTCATTGAAAAATCCAAAAGTCCCGTCAGTACAACTGCTGTTCCTTGGAATTCCTTTTTTCTCTTTTGCAGTGCTCATATATAGGAGGAAACAGAGATATATCCTCCAACATACAATGGAGAGAAAGGCTTAACTTTTTCTAGGGAGTGTGACCAGACAGTATTTCATAGGGTGAAATGCATAATTTTCCCCTTGGTCTATTATACAGATAGAATAGATAAAAGGGAGAATATCTGACCATTTAAAATAAGTCTCTATACAGAGTTTTCAATCATGATTTTAAATTCTTTGTTCATTTGTTTAACATAATCAAAACTCTGAGGGTGAAAGAGAATAAAAAATTTTGGTGTTATTCCAAGACAGAAGTAAACTTGTGTTGGACTGAATTGGTAAAGTGAGAACCCTTATCAGAGTCTATGTGGACTATAGCCAAAAATAGGGAACGATTTTCTTTAAGAGAATTTTAATGGCAAAGGCTGCTGTAGCCCTGGAATTGGGAAAAGCTTCAACCCATCAAATGAACTGGTCAACTATGACAAGAAAAAACCTTATAATGACCAAATTTGAACACATTAATAAAATCAATTTGGAAATGGTCAAAAGGGGTATATGCTAATGAGAGTCCATCAAAAGCTAGTGCTCTAAAGCCATGTGGATTATATGTTTGACAAATATGATGAGAGGAACAGATTTGTGCTGCTAATTAGTGATACATGGGGCAACTCAAACCCTTCTTATTCCTTGAGTGTCAAAATATCCTCTTCTTTATGAACAAAAGTCAGAAATGGTGGTAGAATCTGTAGGGGAGGGGTGACTTACTATCTGGGGTCACCCAGACACTGGAAACCTATTTTGTTTGAAATCCCCCCCTTCCCCCAATTTCAATTTCTATATCATTACAGATAAGAGAAAGATCGTCTTGGAAAAGTGAAAGAGAAAAGTTTTCCTGGCTATCGTTTTTGGTGTTATTTAATTGGTGTGGTGAGGGAAAAACATGTGTGAATTCATTAACAGCTATTTCCTTTGTTACAGCAGTGGCTTGGCACTTTCTTTGGGAAATGGAGTCAATTTCTTGAGTGTGAGTTGAACAAAAAGTAACAGGTTAAGGTTTTTGGTAGGTGGTTAGAAGGAAGTCCTTAATGAGACCTTCATTAACAATAACTTTACTAGATGAGGTTAGAAATCCTCTCTATAGCCAAAGCATTCCAGTAGCATTATATACTCTAAAAACATTGTGAGAATCAATGTAAATATTTACCCTTTGTCCCTCAGAAAGGTAGGCCACTTAGGTGAGTTCTATAAGTTTTTATAACTTAAGAACAGAGATCAATGTTAAGATAAAGTGAGTTTTTAGAAAGGCTGGGAAAATGATCAAATATCAGTCCAAACCAAATGAAAATTAAAAAAACACCTAACTATAAAAAATCATTATGGATCAAAGCAACCACAGGCAAAACTTAAAAGAATAGTGGGAATTGGTCTCAGGCTCTGGACATACTCAAAAAGGAATTAAAAGATCAAATAAGAGAAGCAGAAGAAAAATGGAGAAGAGAAATGAAAGTAATGCAAAAAGAAAATAAAAGCTTAAAGAGTGGAATTGGCCAAATGGAAAAAGAGGCACAAAAATCCAATGGAGAAAAGAATTTTTTTTAAAGAAGAATTGATCAAATGAAAAGAAGGTTCAAAATATCATGGAAGAAAATTATTCCTTAAAAATTAGAATTGGGCAAATAGAAGCAAAAAACTTCATAAGGCATAGAGAAATGATAAAACAAAATCAAAAGAAGAAAAATTGAAATATCTTATTGAAAAAAAATGACCTGGAAAGTAGATCTTGGAAAGACAACCTAAGAATTACTGGACTACCTGAAAGCCATGATAAAAAAGCCTAGATATCTATTCCAAAAAAATAACCAAAGAAAACTGCCCTGTTAAACATTGATTATCTCCTGCAATGTCTAAATGACAACTTCCAGGAATATCATAGCCAAATTCAAGAGCTCCCAGGCTAAGGAGAAAATACTGCAAGTAGCCAGAAAGAAACAAGTCAAAAATTGTGAAGTCACAGTCAACATTGCACAGATAGGATTTAGCAGCTTCCACATTAAAGGAATATGGATTAAAGGATCTAGAAGGCAAAGGAACTAGTTTTACAACCAAGAATCACCTACCCAGAGAAACAAGTATATTCTTTAAAGGGGAAAAATGATCATTTAATAAAATAGAAGATTTCCAAACATTCGTGATGAGAAGACCAGACCTGAAGAGAAAATTTGATAACCATATACAAAAGTTTCAAGAGAAGCATAAAAGGTAAGTAATTGTATCCAATCTTCTTATATAAAGACTTCTTTATTTAGCTGTTAGAGTCTTCCCTACCCAAAATTACCTTGCATATATTTGTACATATTTTTATGTGTACAAATTATTCCCCCCATTGAATGTAAATTCCTTCAATCTTTTTTTCAAACATTTTTAAATATATCAAAGTCATTCAAAGACCACTATATCACTATCTCTAAATTCAGGGGAACAATAATTCAAACCACACTTGTTACCTGAAGAAGTTTGAGACATTGGGCAAGTGAATTAATATCCCTTGGCTTTCTTTTCCTCATCTCTAAAATGTGGAGGTTGACATTCCTGGGTCTGTATCCCAAAGAGATAAAAAGAACCTGTTTGTATAAAAGTATTTATAGCAGCTCTTTTAGTGATGGGAAAGAATTAGAAATTGAAGAGATACTCATCATTTGGGGAATGACTGAACAAATTGTGGTCTATGGTTGTAAGGGAATATTATTATGCTATTAAGAAATGACAAGCAGGATTATTTCAGAAAAAAACTATAAAGACCTACATGAATTGATGCAGAGTTAAGTGAGTAAAGCCAGGAGAACATTGTATACTGTAATAGCAATATTGTAGGATGAACAACTGTGAACAACTTAACTATTCTCAGTAATATAGTCATCCAAGACAATCTCAAAGGACTCATGATGAACAATGCCATCTGCCTCTAGAGGAAGAACTGATGAAATCTGAAGGCAGACTGAAGTGTACCATATTTCTTTTTTCTTTCTTCAATTTTTGTTTCCTTTTTCTTCTATAAAATGACTAAAATGGGAAAATGCTTTATATGACTACACATGTAAAATCTGCATCCTATTTTTAAAAATTATCTTAGGGATAGAGTAGGGAAGGAGGGAGAGAATTCAGAATTCAAAATTAAAAATGTTAAAAATTATTTTTGGATATAATTGGGGAATATTAAAAATGTTATTAATATAAATATGTGGAGGCTAAAATAGGTATCCTTGAGGCTCCTTCTGTCTCTAACTTAGATCAGTGATCCTATGATCTGATTATGTGCCAAGCACTAAACTAAGCAGCAGTGGTACTTGAGAGGTTTTATTCTCTCAGATAATATGTACAAATGCTACTGTATATGAAATCTATACAAAGTAAATTCAGTATAATTTTTTTGGGGATCATTTGAAATTGGGTGAATTAGGAAACTCCTCATGTTAGAAATGGTTTTTGAGCTGAACTTTGAAGGAAGCTAATGATTCTAAAAATTTTAGACAAAAAGACAATATGCTCCAGGCAAGGGGATCAGCCTGGGCCAAGGCTGGGAGATCAAATGTTATATGTGAGCAAGAACAAGTAAGCCATTTTAGATGAACTATGAGGTACATGAAGGGGAGTAATCCATAATGTGCCTGGGAAGGTAGGTTTAAGTTAGTTTGTGAAAGGCTCCAAAATCAACTAAAAGAATTTGTATTTGATCCCAGAGATAAAATGGAGCCATTGGAGTTTGATGAGCAGAGAGTGAAAAGAAGAAGATTTATGTTTTAAGAAAACACTTTGGCAGTAATGTGGGGGGTAGATTAGAGAGGGAAAAACCAGAGGCAGGGACACCAATTAGAAGTCTACTGCATTAGTCCAGATGATAAATGATGAGGTTCTGTACTGGATGATAGTTGCAGAAATAAAGAGGAGAGATAATTGTGAGAGATTAGATGAAAGGAGTACTCACTGCTTAGAAACCGTTTGGATATATTGGTGTATGAAGAGTCTAGGATGCCATTAACAATACCAGAATATTTTCTAAATATGTTTAGGAAAATAAAATTTTTTCAAAGCATTTTAGCATATTAATTGCTTGTATGCAAATGTATATTGCCAATTAAAGATGAGTCTTATCTATCTGTTAAAGCAGGTCCAGGAGCAGCCCCACTGAAAATACTTCATTAGCAGTTCAAGTTCACGTATGCACTTAAGATGTAAGCAAATTGCATTTTTAAAGTTTTTCTATAATCTAGACCAGCATTGGCAAAGGGTTTTGAATTTAAGTGCCCAGAGGGAAAATTCAAGCTGTCTTTGAGCCCCCTGCATTACCCAAGAGAGCTGAGGGAGGAAGTGCTTACTTTGGGCTGCTGGACAAAGGGGCAGAACATGCAAAAATTGTACTCAGCAACTGGGAAGAGGGGGAACAGAGCAGCTCCTCCAGTGCCAGCTGGGCATGTGTTTCAATATTTCACAAATGCTGACCTAGACCACCTTTTCCCATAGTAAATCTGAATTACTGAACATATTTTTAGACCAAAACTGGGTAGATAAATATATGCTTAATCAATGTAGCAAAATGTTTTAGAAAGAATATAGATCTGGGTTTAAACCCTGTGTTATCTTAATTGATATGATCTTAGGTACATCAATCTTTTTCCAGCTTGAGTTTCCTCACTTTGTAAAGGAAAGATTTAGGGTAGAGTGGTAGTGTTAAATTCAAATGGAAAGGGATTTGTCCACATATTGACTTAGAAGACTACAAATTAACAATATCTACATTGTACTATAGCTTTATTTATTTATTTTTTGTTAAACATTTCCCAATTCCATCTTAATCTGATTCAAGTTTACTGGGCTTGAAGTTTAACACCTCTGAACTATTCCAAGTCTATTCCAAGTTTTAAATCAAGGGACTGATATACGTCTAGCATTGTTGATGTGTGTGTGTGTGTGTGTGTGTGTGTGTGTGTGTGTAGAAACAAAATTAATATGGGTAAGGACATTGGAGAAGTATTTTAAGTGTTTGGGATTTCCCCTTAGAAGTATAATATTTGAGAGAAGAGAAGAAAAATTAGTAGATTGGGCTAATATATGAAAATTTCATGAAGAAAGTAAAATATAGGGGTCAATTAGGAAGCACAGAGGATAGAACATCAAGGCCAGAGATGGAAGGATAACTTCAGATACTTCCTATCTGTGTGACAATGGGCAAATCACTTAACCCCAATTGCCTAGCCCTTACCAGTATTCTACCTTAGAATTGATTCTAAGACTGAAAGTAAGTGTTAAACAAAACAAAATGTAAAAAAAGAAAGATAGAAACAAAGGAAGGAAGGAAGAAGAAAAGAAAGAAAGAAAGAAAGAAAGAAAGAAAGAAAGAAAAGAAGGAAGGAAGGAAGAAAGAAAGAAAGAAATAAAGAAAGAAAGGAAGAAAGAAAGTGTAGCAATCCAGGTATACATTAACTGTGATATTATTTTAAGAAGTATTCAAAAACTTAACTCTTATACTGCTAATGATTGATCTCTGCAATCCTGAGTCAAATTGAATGTTGACCTTGCCAAATCCCTAGCCCTTCCCTAAGGCTACACCCCAGAAGAGAGTCAGTTATCTCAGTCTCCTTACTTTTCCTTCAATGATCAATTAACATAGGTATCAAACATCAGTAGATGCCTTAGGCCCTATCCACCCTGGATCCTGATCTTAGCTCTACCTATTGTTTCAGATTTTGGCAGTTTGCATTTTATGATGATTACCTCATAATGTTAATGTATCAGGCCACCAGCCTCTCCCCTTCCCCCCATACTGTT
The DNA here is from genome assembly GCF_016433145.1 of Gracilinanus agilis. Lineage (NCBI taxonomy): Eukaryota > Metazoa > Chordata > Mammalia > Didelphimorphia > Didelphidae > Gracilinanus > Gracilinanus agilis. The sequence continues at coordinate 419,876,274 of NC_058133.1, read as the reverse complement.
GTATGTAACCCCAATAAAAGTGACAAGACATCAGTTGGCAAGGGAGCTCTTGACCATCAGAGCTCCTAACCATAGAGCTCTTGACCATCAGAGCTCCTAACCATAGAGCTCTTGACCATCAGAGCTCCTAACCATAGAGCTCTCAACCATCAGAGCTCCTTACCATGAAGCTCTTGACCATCAGAGCTTACTTGCTGTCTGTCTACCTTATGCCAAAACTTTCTGTGTCTGTGTATCTTTATTCTCGCCTTATGTTCTCTTTCCATTAATCCTTAACCCGTAGCCCATTTTCACTCAGTCCTTGGTTCCCCTTTCTGAGTGTCCAACCCACTAGGAATCTTCGTGGAGTCGGTGGACGGCTTCAGAAAGAAAGAAAGAAAGGAAGGAAGGAAGGAAGAAAGAAAGAAAGAAAGAAAGAAAGAAAGGAAGAAAGAAAGAAAGGAAGAAAGAAAGAAAGGAAGGAAGGAAGAAAGAAAGGAAAAAAAAGAAAGAAAGATATGGTCTATGCCCGTAATGATTGGGTAAACTAGATAAGTAGCAATGAAGATGTATGAATTTCTTCATATATTTCTGCTGTCAATCAAAACTAGGCATTGTGCTAAACTTTGAGCATAGAAAGGCAAAAGATAGTCCCTATTCTCTTTTTTATTAAAAGTTTTTTACATGTTGTTATAATTTTTAATTATAATTTTCTGACATTTGTTACATATCTTTCTTTCCCTCCCATTCTATCCCTCCCTAAAACAGCAAGTAATACAATATGTTATATGTTGCTCATATATTACCATATAATACACATTTCCATGTTCATGATGTTGTCAAAAAAGACACATCATTTATCTTAGAGAATAACTCAAGGAAAATATAAAATGAAAAATGGTATGCTTTAGTCTGCATAGGATAGTCATTGGTCTCATGGAGCTCATAGTCTAAAAGGGGAGACGATGCAAAAAATTGTGTATGAACAAGCTGCATGCAAGATAAATTAGAGCTAATCAACAGAGTGAAGGCTCGGTTCTGTTTTATACTTATTTATTTTTATACTTTATTTATTGCTTTCTCTATATACATTTTCAAGCTGAGCTCCTATAAAAATGTCTCCAGACACTTAGTCTTTATAGAATGTCACCGTGTCCACTGTGGTTGACCTCTGCTAGAACTTCCAGTTATAAGTACTATCTTTCTTTATGCCTACAAATATTAGAATCCTCCAACTTCCTTATGATTATTCATCATTGATCATTCCCTAAGATAATACTTAACAATTTTTTTAAACCCTCATCTCCCATCTTAGAATTGATACTGTGCATTGGTTCTGTGAAAGGGAATTTTTTATCAACTTAATCAACTACTTGAAAATCCTTTTGATAAAAGTTCACACCCTCAGAGGATGGGAGGTGGATCCCAAAGGCACTGCCCCAGACCAGCCCACAGTAAAAGGAAGTAGTGATATGGAGAAAACTGCTTATAAAAAATCCAGCCGAGGGCATTCTGATTCATTCTGCTGCCTTGGTGGCTCTTGCTGAGGGAGGACTTCTGCACTGGTGTCTCTGCATTGGATTTCTGCTGTCTTGGTGGCTCTTGCTTAAAGAGGGATTCTTCTACATGGCACTTCTTCTGTGTTGGAGGACTTCTGCATTGGAGAGTCTGCGTTGGTGGCTCTAGGAGTTCAGCTTCTGTTACTCATTTGGGTTGAGGCACTCTGATCTAGACTTAATTAATTTATCTAAACAATATTTTCTACCTTCTTCTTACACTTCCCCCTTTACTATCTCTACTTGTAATAAGGTTACTAAAGCTACTAATCAGCCTCATGACTTAGGAGTTAGTTTTATAAATGGTGACCACAATTCTTTTTTTTTAAAACCATTATTATTTTTGTCAAATGAAAATTTTAACTATTACATTTGGCAACCCAATTTTAATTATTATAGTTCCAAGATAGAAGAGTGGTAGGACTAGGAAATGAGGGTTAAATGATTTGCCAGGGGTCATGCAGCTAGGCACTGATCAGTAGATGCCTTCTTATTCTCTTTTCCAGTGAGATATTTCACATTTTCTTCTATTTTTTCACCTGTTGACTTTGTCTTATTGTTTCTTTTTTTTAAGACCCTTATCTTCCATCTTAGAATCAATACAGTGAATTGGTTTGAAAGCAGAAGAGTGGCAAGGGCTAAGCAATGGGGATTAAGTCACTTGCCCAGTATCACATAGCTAGGAAATGTCTGATTTGAACCCAGGTACTTCTGTCTCTCAATTCATCGAGCCACCTAGCTGCCTCCTATCAATTCTTATTTTAACAAACTTATTCCAATATCTAAAAAGGAAGTGAATAAAGCAATAACAATATTAGCTAATGTTTACATAGTACTTTAAGTTTTGTATGGCATTTTATATAGGTCTCATTTGATATATATTTTCATTACCTCATTTTATTATTTTAACAGGGTTTCTACTTATGGAAAGATTTTTTGTAATGATGTGTTAAGGACCAAGTACTTAATTTTCTCACCATTTTATGGAAAAGATGCTAATTTGAGCTCATTCGTTGTGATGCTCCACTTGTAGTATGTGTTGTACATTATGACATGAATGAAGGGTTCCTTTTTAACTTGTTTTAAAAGAAAATTCCCTTGCAGTTTTCAGTGTGTTTGCTGTTAGGTTCATGGGGCAATTAGAGTCTTTCCCATAATTAATTTAACACCTGCAAAATCTATGTGTTTAGGTATTTCAAAATGAATGAATGCAGGTTCTATTAGAGTCATACTTTGTTTTTCAGCAACATAGTTTCATAAAAGCTTATTAGCCAAAGTATTAGAAAAAGTCGTATCTGATCAAAATATTTTCCAATGAAAAATGCTCTACGGCCTCTATTTTTATTCATAAAGTTAAGCAAGGAACTGAGGAAAGTATCTGGGTAATCTGGATGGAAAAATTTTATTCTTGCTTAACATATCCAGATAATTGAGGTATTAGAGGGTTTGTTTGACTTGTTATATTTAAACAAATTTTACTTCATTTTATGTTTCCAGATAGCCTCAGACATAAGAAATTCAGTCTTTGAGGAATGTGCTGACTATAAAAAAAATGGTTCAGAGTATAAGATTTTGGATTTCTAGAAGGTTAGCTTACAAACTGTAGCATGGAATAAACAGGGCTTTGCCCAAAGTTGCCAACATCTGCTTGCTCTTCCTTGTTGTAGGAGCATTTCTTTTTTTAGAACCAGCTTTCCCTCCTCTACCCACATGAGAGTAAAGAGCAACTCCTGACCCTTGAATATTTATCTGGACTAGTCTCTCTCTTTATTTCCACCTCAGAAGAGTCCCATTTTTTTAGGATGCAATCCAAGAGTGCCAGTACTGGAGTCAGGAAGTCTTGGGTTCAGAACTGGTCTCAAACACTTCCTTGCTGTGTGAACCTGAGCAAGTCACTTAATCCCAATTGTCTAGCCCTTCCAATCTTCTGCCTTGGAATTGATACTCAGTATATTAATTCCAAGATAGAACATAATGGTTTTAAAAAAAAAGATGAAATTCAAGCACCATTAAACTCTGTCTGATCACCTTAAGTTTAGGGCCCTCCTTCCAAGACAACCCTGTTTTTAACTTAGTGTGTGTGTATATGTGTGTGTATCTATGTATCTATGTATCTATCTATGTGTCTATGTATCTATGTATCTATCATCTATCTCTCTATCTATCTATCTATCTATCTATCTATCTATCTATCTATCTATCTATCTATCTATCTATCGTAATGCAGGGTTACTAGCAGAAGCCTTTGGCTCTTGCAAATTCAACTGTAAGTAGCCCTGGCATTTAGGTTTTAGAATTTTCAGAAAGTCAGTTGGAGCCTGAGGCTATAAATAGTGCGGAAGTTCCAACTGACTGGCTTTTGTCTTCTGGCTTTGGCTTTGCTTTTGGCTCTGCCTTGGCCTGTGCTTTTGTCTTTTGGGACATTTGGACCTATCTGATTTCTCTGGTCCTCTCCCTGATCTCTCCATATTACATCCTTGCTATTTTCCCTGAATTTCCCTTTGGGCCCTGGGAGGAAGGGTGGGCTTGGTGGTTGGACATTGTGGGTTTAATTTCTGTAGGCAAGTAAGGCATCCTAAAACAAGCCACCCCTAATTTAGTGATTTAATAAATACTTTATTTCAAAAGACAGTTAAACCTTCTCGACTGGGAGAGCTGGCCTCTCTCCGTCTAACCCCCTCCTGTGACCCTTCCCCCACCATCAGCTTTCTCCCTAGCAGCTGTTACAAAACCCTAAACCCCTCTCTCCTTCTGATTATCCCTGACATTAATAAATCCCCTTTGTTACCTATTCAAAGCCTGTGGTGAATCATTGTATTGAAGATTAAGGCAAGGGCTGAAGAGGGAAGGAATTATTTTCTTTTTATTTCTTGAGGGAACCACAGGCATCTATCTTGGAAGGAAGTACCTGCCAGAGACTTCCTGCAGCAATCAGTTTCACTGGCAGGGAGGAGCCTTTTGACTCTTCCCTCAAGGGATTTTAGAAATTAACAAGAGAAGCCCTCCAACCAGATTTAACTGTTTTTAACTTAGTGTGTGTATATATGTGTTTGGATCTATCTATCTATCTATCTATCTATCTATCTATCTATCTATCTATCNATGTGTTTGGATCTATCTATCTATCTATCTATCTATCTATCTATCTATCTATCTATCTATCTATCATCTATCTACCTACCTACCTACCCACATATGTATAGATAATATGGGGGGGGCACAGAGTCTCCTAGACACACCAAGTCTCTAGAGGATTTCTAGGTCAAAGAGTACACGAGGAATTTCCCAATCTTGCTTGCTGTAGTGCTGGTTGAAGAAAGCTGGCCCTGGTACAACCAAAGAGATGACTGAATAAACAAAAGATTCTCTGCCTTTTGTCTTAGATGCATTTATACTAGTTTTATGATAATGGTCTTAACTCAGAGGGATACCTTCTGCATGCACTTCAAACATCACTAGGGTCCTTGGGATAGGCAACTCACCCACCTTTATGATGTATACCTGTGTTTCTGCCCCAGACATCAAGGTACCTCACACTGGAACATTGCCTAACTGCCCTTCTTTATCCCCTTCCCACCTTTTTTCCTAAGTGTAGACCCTGTTCCTTTAAGGTTTAAAAATCCTGGACCTCTTCTCTTCAGGGAGGCAGATTTTAGCTGCACCTGCCTCTCAGCTATTCAACTCAATAAATTCCTCTATTTTTAAATATTTCTTGGAGCCTGGTCATTCTTTGAGAGAGTACTCTCCAGAACCAGGCATATCAAGCTCTCCCACAACACACACACATATACATATATGTATATATAAAAATGTATATTAATATACACAATTTCATATATACATGTGTATTTACACCTTTATATTGGCTGTATATATGCCTCCCACATTAGAATGTAAGTTCCCTGTGATAGGGATTATTTCATCCTTTGTTCTTGTATCCTAAGAACCCAGCACAGTACTTAATAAGTATTTAATTGATTAATTAATTGATTGAATCTTTGGGGTCTAATAACTCTGCTGCCACAATTAATTACCCCAGTGTTGGACTGTTACCTGTTTTTGCCTTTACCTGTCTCTCCCCTTTTGCCCCTGTTCTTCTCTGCTTTTAGTTTTCTTCCTCACATGTTTTTCCCCAGGTGAAAGAAATAATTTTTTAGTTGTTTTTAAATAGAATGAAGTTAGGCTTAGGCTAGTCCATACTGTAAGCTCCATAAGGGTAGGGGAGGTCTCTTCTAACCTCTGCATCTCCTTTGACCCCTAAGATAGTACTCTGTACAGAGGAGGAACAAAAGGCATAAAATATTTTTGTAATGAATCAGTGAGTCTCAATCTTAAATATTCTTTATTCTGATTTCAAATTTAGCACCTCAGTTTTTTAAAAAAAATAAGCTAGCATATTTTTATGTGATGAATATTTGACTGAATTCCAGTTTAGCATACATCCCACTACCTAATGTGGATCACAGGTGGTGTTAATGTACCATGGTGCATTTTTACCAGCCAAAGCACCAAAAGAGAGTGGCATTTTGAAATTCAATGCTAATGAGGCTTACAAATTACAGAAAGCTATTCTCATACTTTTCTGGGATTGTCCTCAAATTATGTCAACTTTGGTTACAAATGAGAGCAACAAAGCAGGAATTGTCTCAGGGGCAGATCACAATGAATACAATCAATGCTGTATGAAAGGAGCAACCCCAAGAGTGCAGTTTGCATTTCATTCAGGTGCCTTTTATTTGCAATGACCTTTGAAAAGAAGAAGCTTCTCTCCTTGTTCAGACCTTGACTAGAGCCCTGATTTAGGAAACTTCTATAACTCCTTACTCCTCTAACACTTGTATCGTTATTCATCGCCAGCCAAGAAGAAATCAGCAAGTTCTATGGTATAAATACCATATCCTACACCAAGCTATTCAGAAAATGTTCTGAGTCTTTGAAACCAAAAGAAATATGGTATATATTTTTTTAAATAGTAAGTATTGCTGGGGAGGGAGGACCAAAACACTTACTTGTTTTTAGAACTATTCAGTAAATAAACATTGGGTCAAAATGAGTGATTATTTATTTATTGGAAATTTTTATTTTGACACAATAGAATGTCCACGACAAACATCCAAACAAGCTCCCTACAAAGTGCATTAATCCAAAAACTGGACTGCATAGGACTTGTACTTGGTACTTTAGGAGCTTATTAGTTCTTAACTGAAAGGCAGTATGTGTGCTTTAGCTTGAACAATTTGGCCCCAGTATTGTCTGTATGGTAAATTATGTTTAAAAGGCAGCTAAACATAAAATAGTTGTTTTAGGAAAAATACTAATGTCATGTTGTTACAACATTCCAGCTAACTATATTCTGTACCTTTTCTATTGTGGGTAGAAATGATTCAGATTCTTGAAAAGTTCATGGAAAAAGTGTTTAATGAAAATCATATCTTTTAATAAAATCTTAACTAAAATGGACCATTATTTTTTCTTATTATCCCCATTTCAGGAACTATTTAAATCTGAACACCCTCTCTGTTGTATTTAACTGAGCTCTGAGTAGGCTTCTGAATACAATGAAGTTTGAGACCTTCAGACTCCCTATGAATGCACTTCAAATATAAACAGGCATACCCAATCTGCTTTGCTGGGTTTAGGATTTCTTACTTCTTTTGAGATTCTGTTAAGATAGGACCACAGGATCCTAGGCTCAGAGTTGTGAGAGAGTACAGAGAACTCATTTACAGATGAAGAAACTGAGGCCCTGGTAGACTAAATGATTTGCACAAGATCACATAGGAAGCATCAGAAGAAGGATCTGATCCAAGGTCCTCTTGCTTCAGAGTCAGGGCTCTTCCCATGCTCATTATTTCTGGCTATGGAGATATTAATCACAATGTCTAGTCAGTCATCAAGGGGGGAGAACTCTATTGTGATGAGAGAAAATATTTCATTCCATAATTTTATAACTGCTTTTGTTACCTGTAGATAGGAAAAAAATTCACATTTCCTATAGACATTTTGTTTTCTCATTAAGCAATTATTGAATAATGGCCATGTGTCAGATAACATGCTATGTGCAGTGGGAGTTAAGGAATAAGCATAAGCCTAATATACTCTGCGACTTCAGCCCTACAGGCAGAATAACATGAATAGGCCAACAGAAAAAAATAAAAAAGTAAGATAGTATATATCCAAGAGTCTTAGTGAAGATATAAACTTTAATCTTCAAATCTGCCCTAAGGGTTTTTGGAACATCCCATATATAGAGATATTTGGATAGCATTAATTGTTCAACTGTGTGGTATTTATATTTCAGTAGGAGTTCAGAGGAGATCAATAACATCTAGAGAAGTGAGAGAAAGCTTCTTGATGCAGTTGGGCTGAGGCAGAAACTTGAAGGATGTTTAAGATTGGACTCGGTAGAAAAGAATAGAGAAAGAAATGGCAAGTCACTCCATTATTTTTGCCAAGAATACCCCATGCAGGGTCATGAAGAGTAGGATATGACTGAATGATTGAACAACATGAGAGAAGGAACTGAAATTAAATCTCCAGTCCTGGGATACCTCTAGTACTCCATGACAAAATGAATCAGAGAATGAAAAAAACATTTATTAAGTAATCACTATGTTCATAACAAGAATTGAGGATACAAACAGGAAAGTAAGACAATCCCTGCTCCCAAGGAGCTCACATTCTACTGCAGGAAAGTTTCAGTTGAAAGCTAGAAGGAAAGGTCCCATGGTCTCTTAAAAAAATCTCTTATCAGAAAGAACTGTGGGAGTAGAAACATAGAAGAAAAACAACTGCTGGATCACATGGGTCAATGGCGATATGATTGGGGATATTGACTCTAAATGAGCACACTAGTGCAAATATCAATAACATGGAAATAGGTCTTGATCAATGATGCATGTAAAACCCAGTGGAATTGTGCGTTGCCTATGGGAAGGAGGTGGGAGGAGGGGAAGGAAAGAACATGAATCATGTAACCATGGAAAAATTTTCAAAATCAGTCAAATAAATAAATAAACTAAAGGCATTAGAGAAAAAAAATCTCTTATCTTTGAATCAATTCTAAGTATCTATTCCAAGGCATAAGAGAGGTAAGAGCTAGGCAAATGGAATTAAATGACTTGTCCTGGGTTACTCAGCTAGGAAGTGTCTAAGGCCAGATTTGAAGCCAGGATCTCCAGCCTCCAGGATTGACTCTATCCTCTGAGCAACTTAGATGTCCCTCAGTTGTCTTCTTTAATAAAGTTCTTTAGTGATCTTTCAGATATGATTTGCAAGGGCCTGGCAAGCTTATCTATCAATTTTTTCAGGACCTGATAATGTGGTACATGCAGGCTAGTTGATGTGAATTATCAAGGACAGAGAGATGCTTTCTTACCTTTCTAGTTATTTTGGGTTACAGCTCTATTAGCTGCCTTCATTGACTTTTGGGCATAATAATTATTCTCCTTAACAAAGAAAACAGGAGAAAAAATTCTAAACAGATCTGCCTTCTTTCCATTGTCACTAGTGGGAGAAACATTAATGACTCCCCTTTGCTAGTGTTTCCCCTTTCCACATTTTCCCTGTGATATTGTTTCCCTGGGGAAATAGAGATTTTTATCTAGATAGAAAGATCTTAGAGGGTCCTATTTTACTTGGTAAAGGAATGGAAATGAACCCAAGAGAGTTCCCAGGCTTGAGGACCAATGTATGCCTGGAAAGATTAAAACGGACATTTATTATCCCAATCTTTGAAATGCTTTCTCTCCAGTTACATGCAAGGCTATTTCATCATGCTGTTCCTGTCTTTCTGTATTCTATCCTAAGAGCACAGTCCTGCTTCTAATTATTTTTTTTTCCACTTCTTCAGGGGATTGAGCACTGTCAGTTGGCTTTTCACCTATCCTTTTATTCTGATTCGACTTAATTTACACAAATGCGTATTGAATGACAAAGAATGGAGGGATTTCCCTCCTTGTTTAAACTCTTTCCTTTCTTTTCCTTTTTTTCTTTTGGATTTAACTCTTATCCTGAACTTGAAATTGGGATGGGAGTGAGGGGAGAAAGAACATTTATAGAAAAATTCAGTGAGTCTCTCTTTTTGGTGACAGGTATCCCATTTAACCTTTTTTACCTGATGGCCTCACATGTCCATGGCTCAGTCAGGTCCAAATCTTTTGTATTCACTGTACCATTGTAACTAACATTTGGACCCTATGACTTCAATCAACCTCTACAGTATTCTTGTAGTGCTTCTGAAATCCATTTCCATTGATGCCACCCCAGATAAAGCCCCCAAATTACCTCTAACTTGGACCAGTAGGCTCTTAATTGAACTACCCACTTCTAGTTTCTGCTTCCTTCAGTTCATTCTGCACCTGACCACTAGGTTATCTCTCTCCTGTTCAAAATAGTTCTCTATGGCTTACCAACACAATTTAATTCAATTAGTTTTATTAAGTATCTATTCGTCCAGCCTCATACTTGCCTCTGGGGATACAGAGGCAAAACCCAATCAGTCCTAGAGGGAAATATACACAGATATGTGTTTAAAAACATGTACCATTTAAAATTTAAGCTCCTTTTCTTCAATTAAATAAAAATATTAAGCCCTCAAAGAACTTACATTCTACCGAGAAGTGTAGGAAAGAACATATATACAGAGAAGTAGACACAAAATACATACCCATTTCCCATCTTAAAGTCTCCTTGGTGTAACCAAAGAAATCTATATATGTATTTGTCATTACTTTTACAAACTTAACCTTCTTGCTTAATGTGACTAATTACTGACCTCTAAATCTGGCCTTTATTTTTTTCTCTCTGAGTATTTTACATAATGCCATTCCTTCTGGCAGGATATTTTTCTTCCAGTTTCTACTTGTTTAAATCCTTCCTATCCTTCAAGGTGTATCTCAAATGCCAAGCCTTTCATGAATTCATTCCTGATGCTTCAGCTCCAAGGGCTGTATCTCACCATTTAATTCTTATAGGACCATGAATGCCTCATTATTTTCTATCTCCTAATATAGATATTTGTGTTCACATGTTATATTCTCTATTAGAAAACAAGTTTTTTTAAGTCCAGAAGCCATGTTTTATTCATCTTAATATCATCCAGGGTATCTATTCCAGTATTTGCCCAGGATAAGTCCTGGGGGACAATTAGGTGGCATAGTAGACAGAGCACAGAGATTAAGATTAAGAAGATCTGAGTTTAATTCTGGTTTCAGACACTTGCTAGCTTTGGGATCCTGGTTAAGTAACAACCTCTAATTGTTTAGTTTTTCATCTGTAAAATGAGGATATAATGGAGAAGGAAATGGGAAACCACTTTAGAATCTTTTCCAGGAAAACTCCATGAACGAAAATCTATAGGGTCATGCAGAGTCAGACATGACTGAACGATATTGGATAAATACTGGATAAATAATTTTGGATAAATTGGATAAATACATTACTCAAATTTTCCACAAAGAAGAATTTAAAAAAAAATCACTCCTTTAAATGCTTATTTTTCTGCCTTTCCAAACTAGGAATAATAGTGGACATACTCAGAAGACTGACCAGGAATTGAACAAAATGGTATAATTTTTAAAGTGAATTCATATTTATACCTTTCTCCATAAAAATAATCAAGTCAATTAGATCTGTTTATAAGTCTACTTGAAACAAACAAATTTGATTTGATGAACTAAAGTCCAAGTTATAAATATACAAATAAAATATAGGTGCTCTATATATATATCAGTTGACTTGGAAAGAAAGATATATCGATATCTTTGATCATACCACAAATAAATGAAAAATCAGAAGGAGGGCAGCATAAATCCAGCCTTTTCAGTAGATGATAGCATAAAGTCCTAATGTCCTCACCTTGCATTTTTGGTTCAACCCTCTCTGAAACTTAGCTCAGCCATCCCCACTCAATCTCTCTTGTTCTGGACCTGACTCTCTCATACTGAACTCCCATTTTGGTTGCCAAAAGTCCTCTCCACAAGTAATGTATGTGTAATATATAATACATGTAAATGTACATGTGCACATGTGTATGAGCTGACAATAGCATGATGACAACTGATCATCACGCATTTATTAAACTCTTACTGTATTTGTGACTCTGCCCTAAGGGAGGGGAGTGGAGACAAAAATGAAAGAGTCCCTATCCTTAAGGTGTTTACTTTGAATGAAGGATATAAAATGTATACATATGAGTGAAAACAAAATATCTATAAAGGTGAATATTATGCAAGAGAAACAGAGTACAACTAGAAAAAAAGACAGGCAAGAGTGGCAATATGGCAAAATAATAATAATAATAACAATAATTATTATTATAAATAATGCAAAAGTGAGAGATAACCAATCAGTAGCAGTGGTATTCATATAATATCAAGAGAACTAGAGGTGGGTCTCCTTTCCCAACTTTTAGTTATTAAAGAGGATTTATAGGAGGGCAAGAACAGGAGTTAAACAAGATTAGAGAGCATGATTAACTTATGATCTGTAATAATGGAGGCAACGTTGTGCTGGAACCAGCTCCAACTGCTAGCAAGGGTTGATTGTTAAATTTTCAGTGCCAGCATTTACATCTTTGAAATAAGCAAACAAATCAGGGCTTGATTAATGGTTTTGTTGATTGTCTAGGCATAAGAAGGTGATGGAGAAAATGTTAATAATGAAGATTAAATATAAAAGTGTGTGACATTTGCAATTCTTCCTCCTCTAGCTCCCATCCAGTTGTTAAGCATTTACTCATTTACTAGCACACCACTGGGCACAGGAAATACTCTAATACAATCTCAGATCCAGCAAAACGTTTATATATTATTGATATTTACATACACATACATATATACATACAAATACATGTGCATATTTTTGTTGTTCAGTCATGTCTGACCTTTTGGGATTCCATTTGGTATTTTGTTGGCAAAGATCCTAGAGTAGTTTTGATATGGGACTCTAGGTTTACTTTGCACCACCAAATTATAGACGTGCTTTAGGTCAAACTGTCAGCAAGGAATTTTCTTCTTTGCTTCCTTGAATTGTTGTTAATGCTGAGGAGAGGGTAAGCCTGGACTTCAAAGGTGAAAGACCCTTGAGAGAATTATATCCCTCTTAGACTCTCCCCTAGGTTTTGAGATGGACATAGATATACATATTCTGGTTACGCCCCAATTATCATTGGGTTGAAATCTAAGACCTCTACTTATCCCCTAAGCTATACCCTATGTCTTCAGGACATAAGACACCACTCTGATCCTGGTCAAGTGACCAACCCCCCCAAACCCCCGCAACACACACACTTTTGCCTGAATTCATGCCTTCCTTGAGTCATGTATCACCTGCTGTAAAGAGTATAAAACCCCCAGAACTGATCCCTTTGAGGAGGCAGCTTTCCATCTACGCTATCTACCCAGCCACTTCAACTTGACTTAATATATTTCTCTTTTTATTTCTAAGCTAAGTTATGGAGTCTTGCATTCTTGCAAAGGGTACCCATCCCAAACCCAGGGGGTTCACCTCAAGCCCCCCCCACAATAGTTTGTCATTTTTTCTCCTATTCTTCACAGATGAGGAACTGAGGCAAACATGGTTAATTGACTTCCTTGGGTCACATAGCTAGTAAGTGTCTAAGGGCAAATTTGAACTCAGGAAAATAAATCTTCACCTGACACTCTATCCACTGCACCACCCAGCTGCCCTAAATGCAAATACAAACCATCTCTCTCTCTACATAATACATATATATGCAAAGAGAAAGTATTTATATATATTTATGCATATAATATACATATACAGTATAGTTTAATATTTTTAGAACACTGAGAGACAGCATGGCAGAATGGATAGAAAACTGGACTTGGAGCCAGGAACACTTGGGTTCAAGTCCTGTCTTTGACATAAACTGAATGTTTGACTCTGGGGAAGTCACTTAACCTCTTTTTTTTTTTTTTAAACTCTTACCTTCTGGAATCAATCTTAAGTATTGGTTCTGAGGCAGAAGAGTGGGAAGGGCTCGACAATTAGGGGCAAATGACTTGTCCAGGGTCACCCAGATAGGAAATAGGCTTTATTTAAAACCAGGTCATAACTTCCAGTCTCCAGGCTCTGCTCTCGATCCACTGAGCTACCCAGCTGCCCCTCATTTAAGCTCTTAGTACTCTGGTTTAGGAAACTATCTAGGACTAAATGATAAGGATCAGCAATGCTTCACCAGGGGCTCCCTACATGATGGAAGCACAAATCCTTCCCTATTTCCTGTATTAAAGTATAGAAATGTCTCTGTAAGCATATGTTTGTATCTATGTATATACACACATGCATACATATGTGTGTATACACACACGCACAAAGCTGTAACGACTTACCTCTCCTAAGTAAGTTAAATCATGATTTCTAGGAACATATGTGTGCCTTCATATTTCTTTTTAGTTACTAGGCAGTTTTCCTGTGTTTGCTTTGTTTAGAATGGGATTCCTGAGGTTTTTATTCAACTGAAATAGTATAATCAAGAATAGTAAATCTAATTCCCATTGAATGAGAAATGGGTACACACTATAGTATAGATTAGGCAATAGCTGTGGGGTGCTTAGAAAGCATATTGTTGACTAGGAAATAAAAGCCATTCTATTTGTTCCTATTTTTCATGGCCTGTTTCTGACAGTTACAAGGAAAAATGCTCATAGACCAAGGTAATGGGGCAGATTCCTATATTCAGCTCTTTATGTCCAGCAATATAATTCAATTGGTAAATATATTTTGCATGATTTTCCCATAGAGCATGCTGCATTTAATAGTGTCTGGCACATCTGAGTGCCACATTGCATGCCACATTGCGTATCATGAGATGTTTAAATCCTATTGAATACTTTGTAAAAGCAATTTCCATTCTGTTGTGTGCTTTTTACAGATGGTGATCTGAAACAGTTAACACGGATAGCACTCCTCATTTTACTTATCTCTGACTTATCTCTGTCGCACATGAAAAAACAATGTTTATGGATTAGTGTTTCTATTCATTCATCAGGAGGCTGAGTCCTCTTCAGACAACATCTCAGATATCCTATTTGGATCTCAAATGTCAGGTGGGAAATATGCTCTGTGTGTGTATGAGTAGGTGTGTTTATATATTTACTTGATTTGTATCTTCAATAGTAAAATACTATTACATACTTTAGTTGATAATAGCTGCCACCTACAGGGACCAATGGATTCTTCTTCTTCTTCTTTTTTTTTTTTTTTTAAGTAATGGATCCGATATAAATACCACTTAAAAACTACGTGGGTTTTTCCCGATTTTAAAATCCACCTGGCAAACTAAGGTAGACATGCCTATTTGCCTGCCAAAATCTTCAGAATCTCTTATATATGAGCTGTGTATCAACTAGAAAGTGAATAAATTGGTGAATTTCCCCCTATTAAATCATGAGGATTTTATCTGTAGAAAAGGAGACGATTAGAAGAATATTGAAAGAATTGGGAACCCAAACAGAAGTTTAGGTTGAATCTCTCTCCCTACAGTCATTCATAACTGAGTATGGAAATTAGGTTTGGATTGGTCATCTTTTCTTCATACTATCAAATTTCTTATTCTGGATTACAATGAAGGTATTTTTCCAGTTTCTTATAATGCTCTAAGGAGGACTAGAATGAAAGATGACAAGCCACGAGTCAGAGCTACTGTTTCCTCTTATACTTTGCATGCAGCTGGCTTGACTGGAAATGGTATAGGAGTTCCTAGTTCTATTCTATCACAACATATTTAGTCTTCTTTCTCTCACTCTCTCTCTGAGCACTTTCACTTACATCTTTGCTATCTAGAGTCCAAGAATCCAACCACTTCTAGGAACACTAGCTTCTTGGTTACATCTCCTTATCAGAGATGGATTGGAATATGCTTTCCAGTTCATTCCCAAACTTTTTTGGCCTACTGCCCCCTTTCCAGAAAAATATTACTTAGCACCCCTGGAAATTAATTTTTTTAAATTTTAAATTTTAATAACAATCAATAGGAAAGATAAATGGACCTGTGGCCATCACTGCCCCCCTGGATTGCTGCAGCAGTAGCGCCCACTTTGGGAATCACTGATCTAGAGTAGTTGACTCTCCTTTGTTCTCTACCTCTTTCCCCTTAGTGATTCAAATGTCATTCATGTGTTTATACCTCTATATAGATGATTCACAAATCTATTATCACCTCTTATTAAAATCATTATCTGGGACAATATGGATGCCACCTTGGATGATAGGACCGGCAGTTGAGAATTTGGAATGTTCCCAGGTGCCATGAGCCAGGGACAAAAATTGTTTGGCCCCACCCTATAAATACCCCAAGGAACAACAGTTGAGAGCTCAGATTTAAGTAGGCTCATCTTGGAGCAAGGACGTGGGACAGAGGGAGGTAAAGGGTGGAAAGGGTAGGCCTGAAACCTGTAACCTGTACCTTACTGAGAGAGAGCTAGTGATCAATCAACACCATTGATATTGGAGGTGAGAGAGTATACTGATTCATCTATCAACATCAACATCAATAGGCTTCCCTAATCTCTGGCTTGGCTGTGGCCAGGTCAGACCAGAGTTAGTGAGAAGATGAAGACCTCCAGTTTCTACAAGCCTAGCCATCTCCAGATTTGATCAACAATTAGATTAATAGCCAATCAATTAGCAACATGGTTCCCAGATCCTCAATCCAGTTACTTTGTTTCCTTACCCCATCAATAGATTCAATATAGTGTTTTACCAACAAGTACCTTTCCTGAGTGGTTATTATACCAAAGCCCTTGGGAAGGGGAGATCAATACTCAGTCAGATAACAACATTTCCAATAGCCAATCAATAGCCTTATCAACAAATTATCCAAACTCAGGTTGGGACCTAGAGAGGTTAACCATCCACCAACCTCTCAGGGGTTCCCAACCTGGGCAAATGTTAGAAGAGAACAACTGACAGGCTTAGTCAATCAAGCCTGTCTGGGAGGAGAGACATACATTATAATAATAGTAATTGTGAGAGGGGTGTATTTCCTCTCTCACCAATTATAGCCAGCTTAGGCCTGAGCACATAATCCCTCCTCTATTTATACTACCTCTGAGATTCACATATATACAATCAATTATCAAGAAGATCTAGGAGACAAACAGAGATAGAGAAAGAAAGCTAGATATAGAGATATATTCTAGATACAATCAACTACTCATTTTTTCTTTAACACTCCCAATCTCTTCCCAGAAACTCTGTTCTTAATTATGAACTACCTGTGACTTATCTTGACTTGGCTAAACCACTGGCTCCTCAAACTCAACTTGTCCAAAACTGGACTCATTCCTCCCCAGATCTGCTCCCATATATTGCCTTTATAGCTGTCAGTAGTTCAAAAATCCTCCCAGTCATTTAGCCTTGTCACTTTGGTATCACTTCTGGTTTCTCTCTCTTCCATATCCTTTACATTTTGACAATTCCAAATCCTTTTGTTTCTCTGTATTAAAACTATTTCCTTCAAATTTTCATTGCAATCACCCATGTTGACCCCCACGCCTTCTTGCACTGGATCATGATAGCCTCCTAACCAACCTTCCTGCCTCTAATCTACTCTGTCTCTAGTCCATTTTCCACACTTTTGCCAGAGTTATCTCCATAATGCACTGAACTGATCCTATCATTCTTCTAATATAACTCCAGTGACTCCACATTGCCTGACAAATGGCATAAAATCCTGAACTTAGAGCCCAAGGTCCCCCATAATGTGGCTCCTACCTACTTTTCTAGCTATATTTCATGCTGCAAATTTTCAGGTAGTAGTCATTCTAACCAAACCAGTCTATTTTTCACTTCTTGTTCTTGACTTGTCCTCTTCTGTGTGCTTTTGGTAATTTTGTCTACCATAATCAGAATAAACTCCAGTCTCCCACCTCCTACCTCCAACTCCTTCTGTTGGTTTTTCTTTTCCTTTGATGTACAATTCATTGTTATTTACAATTAATCAAGTAACTTAACTGTTACCTCCAAGGAGTCTTTGCTGAACCCTGTCTTATCCCCAGCTGAAAACACTGTCTTAAATTTCTCATGATATTTTTCTTATAACTCTCCCTTGCACTTAGTTTACAGTAGAAGGTAAGCTCCCACAAGTCAAGCACTATGGGATTTTTGGGGATCCTTTGCCTTTCACATCATAGGTATTTATAAATATGGCTATGGCAGTTTCAGACAGGGAATCACCGTTCATTGGGCTGGCCTCAAGGTTCAGTCATCTTAGGTAGCCAGAATCTGTCATGGAGGTGGAGCAGATGGAAGAATGAGCTGAAAGTAAAGAGTTAGCGTAGTTTTTCCAAATAGGAATTTACCCATCAATGAGAAAGCCCCAGGATGGAATCTTGAGCTGAGCTGAACCTTGAAGGAAGATTAACACTTTGAGAGGCAAAAATGCAGAAGAATAGTTTATGTAAATACACAGAGGCCAGAAATGGAATGAAAGTTTAGTGGAACAGCCTGCAGTCTTTAGATTGGCCAGAATAAAGTATGTATAAAAGGGATGTGTGTGTTAAAAAAGCCTGAAAAGGTAAGTGGAATGTGGCATTCTCTCTAGCTTCATATCATTTCCTATTAATAGCTTGTAAATTCCTTAAATGCAACATTAAAGTTGCATTTATCTTTGTATTCCTGGTCCTTGGAATAATGCTTTCTGTGGCAGTAGGAACTTAATTGATATTTGCAGAATAGATGAATGAATGAGTTAATAAATGAATGAACATAAGTATAATGTATTATGCTTATTTGGCATAAAGTACCTTGGAAATCTTTAAGTACTATATAAATGCCATTTATCATTATGAGTTCATAGATATTGACTTATTAGGGAGGTAATATAATTAGGTTCATCATCAAAAGAACATCCAGAGTTCTTAATCAGTAAAGAGGTAGGGATTAATAATAATAATAATTTTCATGACATTTTCTGAATTATTCTTTGATTTTTTATGACCTGACAATGAAGGGAGTCCCTCCCAAAAGGAAGCACAAGGTTCATCTCTCCACCCTTGTTTTTCTAACGGTGGGTTCATAGCACCATGCTTATCCATGATAGGGATGACTATGAGAGAATAAATCTCAGTGTGGCCACATGAGCTAAGGGAAAGAAAGTGCAATGGGATCTCATTGGGTTAGGCCAGCTATGCCTGGTTTTTTGAATACTCAGAGCAAAAGATCACAGTGTCAGAAAGCAAGGAGTAATGTTTCAACCACACTTTAATAGGGCACAAGGAGGATAAAAGTAAACAGCATGGGGACAAGGAGTGGGGTGGTGGAGGAAGGCAGAGGAGGAAAGAGAAGAAGGGGGAAGAAAGAGGCACAGAGACTCACTTTACCAGTATGGAGTTGGGAAAACCAGAGCAGCATGAACTTGTAGCTTAAGGGACAAGACTTCAAGGTCTCATTTTTATAGAGTGTTTGTAGTGTCAGGGAAGTAGACTAACTCAGACACCTTGGGCTTAGTTCATTACCACATCAAATTCATCTCAAAGTTATCAATGCTAGTTGAGGGTTAGTTCATATTCTTAATACTTTGCTTTTTTTTTTTTTTAAACTAAACATGTAGGGAACAGTATACAGACTTGAAGGTAGCTGACAGACCAAGGGTTTATTACATGGGGACCTAGCTGACTTGCCCTAATTTAGTCTTAGGATGTGCCCTCAATTAATTTATGAGCCACTTGTCAGTGACTCCTACGCTGTCCTAATTTATGAGACAGTTTGCAAGTAACTGTTATGCTCCCTTAATTTATGGGACAGTTTATAAGTGATTTCTATGATCTTTTTTCTATAGTCTTACTTATTACTATTGTTACCTTCTCCTAACTACTTATAGATTTTTGATATTTTTAAATTTTCAATTGATTAATTAATTAATTAATTTAGAATATTTTTCCATGGTTCCATGATTCATGTTCTTTCCTTCCCTTCCTCCCTCCTTCCTCCTATAGCCAACGAACAATTCTACTGGGTTTTACATGTGTCATTGATCAATATTTCCATATTGTTAATATTTGCAAAAGAGTGATCATTTAGAGTCAGCATCCCCAATTATATTGTGAAGAGTAAATCAAACTTTCTTTGTCTACCAATCAGTAACTTTTAAATTAATTTACCAAAAATTAAGCATCCCTACTTAATACTAAGTAAGAGTTCACAAGTCACTTGCTAAAGTGGGTGACAAATCCAGAGACCATTGACCACCCCCTGGGCAGTGCTAGGCTAATTGAAAGACTGCAGTTAGTTCCTGTAAAGTGGAGGAAGGGACAGGAAGTGATGTGGAAAAAGGACTATAAAAAGTGCTGAACTTCCTGTCCAGGGGACCTTGAGCTTGAAACTTGGGTTTGAGGCTTTGTCCTGAACCTTCAGCTTGGATCTTAGGTTTGGACATTCTCCTTTGGACTGCTTCTTTGGAGGACTTCTCCTGGGGACTTCGCCTTCAGAGACTCTGAGTGGGGAATCTGGGTGAATAGCTGGCCTTCCTTTCCTAGAGGAGACTGTGTTGTTGGAACCCTTGCTAAAGACACCTCCTGGTCCTCTGACTTTAGATTATTGAGCCCTGCTGGGGTTGAGCCCCACCACCAGAGCAGCACTTAGGGTGATAGGCTAGATAATTCTCTACTTCTTTCTTACATTTTCCCACTTTTACTCTTTCCGCTTCTTTGTAAATAAAGCTACTAAAAAGTCATTTTGACTTAAGTTATAATATCTTTAAGTCAGTGACCACAATATTACTGTAGAATTATCATATTTAGCATAAAACCTAAATTTTAAAATCCTTATAATAATATCCCCATTGAACCATGTGATCAAGGAAATGTTTTTCTTCTGTGTTTCTACTCCCACATTTCTTTCTCTAAATATGGATAGTGTTCTTTCTCATAATAGACTTACCATATTAACTGGGATGGAAAAAGGAGTGGAAGAATGGTCAGAGGGACCAGGTCAAGATGCAAATTCAACATATTATCCAAAATCATTAGTCCAGTAAAACTGGGAGGCTCAGTAGATACAATCAGGATTGGTATAGTAAAAGTTCAAGGATAGCCTTAGGAGAATTTATTTGGATTGTTCTTTGGAGCCCCTTTCACTTAGTGTCTGATTTTGGATATGCCATTCCACTCAGATCTACACTGATATGTGTGGCTGAGGTTGGTTTACTAATAAAAGGTGCCCCAAAAATCTTAGTGGAGTTTTAACTTTAATGGTTCAAAACTGCATTAAGGCTTTTGGTATGCCCTAAATTTCTGTGTCAATATAATAAACCATAAAGGATATATATACTATGCCCTGAAATTTAATACTAAATATAAATAGCAAGTAGGTAGCAACAGAGGTGGCATATATTTGAAAGATGTTTAGTGGGCAGCTGGCTGGCTTGGTGGGTTGGGAGCCAGGCCAAGAGAAGGGAGGTCCTGGGTTCAAATCTGACCTTAGACACTTCTTAGCTGGGTGACCCTGGGCAAGTCACTTAACCCCATTACCTAGTCTTGACCACTCTTCTGCCTTGGAACCAATATGTTGTATTGATTCTAAGATGTAAAGTAAGGTGGTTTTTTTTTTTAAGAAAGTCATCTTCATTGGTTTATATCTATTGCTAGTTTTTGTGAATGTTACTTTAATAGGCCCTAAAATTAATTAATTATTTTTTTTGAAAGAGATGCATTAATATTTCTTGGCTAGATTGCGTACTTCATGTCATTAAGACACCCCCTCCCCAAATTTACTTCTATGGTTCAGGAAATCTTCATATTGGCTCAGCTTCCATAATTTGATATTATTCAGGTTTAGATATAGAAAAAATAATTGTTTCTTTTTTCCTCCCTCTCCTGGCTCATTGCTAATATTTTTTGATGTGTCACCTTTCCTTCTGCATTAAATATGATAAAAACCTAGAAGGAGCTTTAATTTAAGAAAATGTAAGAGGAATGCTTGTAGCAAAGATGTTGAGTAGCTTCTTTTTCACATTTCTTTGGTAATGACATCAGTTTTTATTTGGTCTCTCTCTCTCCCTCCTTCCCTCTCTCCTCTTTCTCTCTCTCTGTCTCTCTGTCTCTCTCTCTCTCTCTTTCAAAGCCTGGTAGCAATTTCTACTCATAACCATCTGATTTTATGTTATAAAATGGGATACTATTAGTCAGTGAACGTGTCCTTTCTTCCTTTAATGATTTCTAGAATGTTGCTGTACAATCAGGTTCTTTGATTCGACTACTTCAGTCAACTATTGTCTAACATATCACTGTAGTATTTACCTATTTCTTTTTTAATAAGAGTTTGATTTTCTATTGTTATTTATACCATTTTGGTTGAATAAAAACCTCAGGAGTGTTTTCAGATATCATGGCCTCTGTAATTTATTGGCAAAAAAGGAAAAGTGAGAAATTCCTATCAGGGTGTCTGACCCATGTGTCAGAAAAATATGGCTATATACAAGTTAGAAACCAATAAATAAAGCCAGCTAAACAAAATTTTGGAACCTGCTTCCTGGACTGTGCTTGATGCTTCCCAAGTAAGGGTAAACCAATACTTGAGTCTGCCTGCTCAGAGAGCTGCCTTTGGAAATATGTTTTTAATGACACAAAGAATATCCATGAGATTCCAGGAGTATAATATCCAACAGAATGAAGTTCTGGCTGCCAAAGCAGAGCCCTTTGGCCAACCATGATAGAAAAGTATTTATGGATGGCACTTTCCATAAAGCTGTGCCAACAGTTACTCCATTGGAAATGAGACTACTTTTGATCTTAAGCTGCCGTGGATGTTTCCACCATGTCAGAATGTCACTGTTCTGTGACTACTTGGCAAGTGGAAATCATTGGAAAAACAAATGTGCTATTATTTAGCAGGGATGGCCAGAGTGGAAGTTTTTATCTTACTGGGCAATGAAAAATATTAAGATGAAAACTTTGTTGGTGCTTTAATATTTAACAACCTGGTCTCTTGATTAGGAAAAAAACAACAACCTGTTTTTCTTCAATTGTAACGTGTGTGTTCAATTATCTATAATGTTCGAAAGAAGTTACTAACAGAAGTAAAAGAAATAACTGTGTAGGTTGAAAGAAAGAATGAAAATCAAGTCCAAGCCTCTAACTGGTCCAGAAATTCCACTTAAGGAATGAATCATTGTTTATTTCATTTTGTTATTCACATCAGCACATTTTTTCCCCCTTGTTTTTGGAAATCTACAATTTCATCACTTATTTCTTTCATCTCCATCCTCTAAATATTCAAGTGGTAGCTTTACATTTCACATTTCAGTACCACCTTATCTCCTCTTTTTAATCCGTTTTTCCTCCTTTCATACAAAACTGTATCTCTTAAAACTGGCCTTTGTTTGTCTTTCTCGGTTTCTCTTTTGTTTAGCATTGTCCTTTTGCCCCTCTCTACTTATATAAATCCCAGTGTTCTCCCAGTAAATAAGCATTTATTAAGCACCTACTAAGTGTCAAGGTATTATGTTAATCATTACAAAGAAAGGCAGAAGACCAGCCCAGTTTATAAGGACCTTAAAATCTAATGGGCCTAGATTATGTGCCTTCTCTTAGAGGAAGCCTTCCTTGGCCACCCTCTTTATAGAAATAAGTACTTAATTTATCCACTGTTTTGTGTTGCTCACTGTTGTTTCAGAGATGTTAGTTTGATTTTCCTTTTAGACAAGAATCATATCTGGCAAGACATCTATCATTCATAACACTTCAGTGCTAAGCAAGTAGTAGGTGCTTATGGATTAAAATATTGGCATAAATATAAGAATACATCTTATATTTATTATTTAATTATTTAATTTATCATTAAATTAAATTAAAATGATTGAATTAATTAATTAATTTAATTAAGTGCCAGGCACTATGCACTTATATTTAATAATATTATTTACTAAAGGGCAGAGAGCATTACTGTTGTGTGTTGATAGCTCAGGTTTTAATAGCCAAAGTGAAATAGATGATTCTTTAAGGTAAACTATTATTGGATCGGTTATTGGGAAATAGCAAGTTCAGCTATAAGCTCCCTAGATATTATACTCCTTTCCCCCTCACTTTAGTTGGGGAATCTGACTGCATTAAAACTTTCTGCTCTAGCTTGCTAGATACCACTTATGTATCTAGTTCTTAATCCCTTCGGGACTGAGATCTGGATCCTACTCCTAAAAGCTGCATTATAATCCCAGCTCTCTCTGGGCTTGCAGTCAATCATTAGCTCACTTTTATATACCTCTTTAAGGTTCATAGCCCTTTACATAACATTATCTCGTTTGATCCTCACAGTCACTCTGTAAGGTAGGTGCTATTACTATTCCCGTTTTGCAAATGCAGCAGGCGATATGGGGTTTAGCATGTGCCCTGCCCCACTTTCACTGGGCTACATGTCTGAGGGAGAGCTCCAAGAGTCCTTAAACCCTGGACGGAGAGAGGAGAGAAGGAAAGAAAGGATGGATTTACTTTCTTTAAATATAATAAATGGGCAGCTCTTCCTGGCTTAGTTGTCAATCCTCTTCCAATGCCCAGTCAATAGCCTCAGTGATATAGGTGAGGAAGCTAAAATTTAGAGAGATTAATGGTTTACCCAGGCTCCTTAGTTCTGGGGGTGGTATTTGAACCCAGATCCTCTTGAGTCCAAGTCTTTGCATGTCTTTCCAATATACCATGTTGCCTCTAATGGGGGGTAAGGGTTAGATAAATATATAAACACTTACTATGTGCCAGGCACTACACACTTAATAAATATCTCATTTGATCCTTATAATAATCCTGGGAGGTAAATGTTATATTTCTTTTTTACATTTGAGAAAATGGAGGCAAACACAGACTAAGTGTTTTTTCCCAGGGTTACATAGCACATAGCTAATAAGTGTCTGAGACCAAATTTGAATCAGGATCTTCCTGATTCTAGACTGAGTATTCTATCCACTGGGCCACATAGCTATTTCTAAATAAAATGACAAATAATAAATACATGTCTGCAGTTCCTTTTAGATTATACTGCTGGAATGCATCGATCTGGGACAATTCTGAAATACTTAGGATGGGGAAGGCTATCCACCTCCAGAGAAAGAATTGTTGGAGTAGGATGGATGCCGATCAAAGCATATTATCGCATCAAAGTACTTATGATTTTATTTTGGGGTTTTGGTTACAACAACGATCAATATGGAAGTGTGTTTTGCTTGATAATAAAAACACAGTTTTTAAAGAAGGAGAAAAAATATGTGGCTGGACAAGTGTGAAATCATAGAGGAATCTATATACACACAATATGTTTTATATGTTTCATATATACACATAATGTACTTGCATTTGTGTGTGTCTATATGTATACGTCTCATTTTGTACCTGATTGTGTGTATGTGCTTTAAATGTTCCTACTGGGGGAACATTGGGATATACCATGGGAAGCATTATACTCAACCTCAATAAAAGATTCTGTTACAAACCCATGACTGGTATAACAATCCCACTCTAATTAAAGCACCAAAGCCCATCCCACCAATAGCAGGAAAGGACACACCAATATCCCAAGCACCTCTCTCTCCCCAAAGAGATGTTACTTTGTGCGTAGACTCTTCAGAAAGGGAAAAAAAACACAGAAAAACAGACCCAGCATTTGGGACTTTCCATTTTGGCAGAATAGTGGGGGGTGGACAGATGGTAGTAAGTGAAAGTCATGAAGGAGCAGTAGAGATAATATTTCTGCCCAACTTCAGATAAAAAAATGATATGGTTTGACTCTTTGTAGTAGATCTTATACCAGTGAGGTTTTCTTACCTGCACTAATATAGCTTCCCTTCCTCAGACTAGCCTACAGTACTTGGTACAACCTAAACAGCTTCTCAGAGCACTTAATAATTCCAGAAAGAGGCATATAGGGGAGCCCTTATAAATATATAATAACCACCTTTGGATAACACTCAGGCATTTTTACTCCTGAAGACTGATGCTCTTGTGAGGGCCTCCACTTGGACCATCAGTAAATGGACCAAGTGTCCACACTGATGATGTGGAAATGGCTAGGGCAGGAGTCTGGGTGCATTTCACAGGACTTTGTCAGACCACTCTTTCATCAACTATTGATTTGATTGCAAAAGCCTTTAGTTAGTGTAGAAATTCCACTGGTAATAATTAAATTTTCAAGAGATGGGTTAGTAGGAGTGAGGAGGAAAGAGGCAGTGTGTACAGTGGGTTCCAAGATCATTAATGACTCCGTTAGAGTTACATAAAATTAACAGAAATTAGATCTATGGTTATTGAAGAGCCCCCTTTATTTCAAGAGAAGCCATTTAAGGATAACAGTTGGGGATTGTAATTCAGTGGAGCCTTTTTTAACTGTTCATTTGCCTACTTCACGGATCATTTTGTGGAATGCTTTAGTAAATTCAATCCATTTAAAAAATTAAGATATTTCCCCTTTTATTTGTGTTCCTCAGCTCCTCTGTGCTTTCTGGAGATCATCACAGTAGGGATAGTGTTGGAATTCACCCTTTTCCATGGTAAGCCTTGCTTAAACTAACAGTTCTTGCAAAGTGTACAGTAATTAACTGTTTTTTCCCAATTTGTCTTGATTTCTGTCTAAAAGGCTCATTTCCTCCCCTTCCCTTTCTATGTAGTCTAATTTGAGTGTAGTTTCAGCATTTCCTTCCTACACAGGCCCCACAATCACTATAAAAGGTTACAACAATCTCGACATGCATTATCTCAAAGTAGGGGCACCAGGTATACGGCTCAGACTGGGAACAGTAGTATTTAAAGGCAATGGAGAGCGATGCCTTCAATTGACAGGTCTCTCCCTCCCTCCCCTGAAACATTTTGCATGCTAATGTGCTTTTTATGGCTGGGCTTGACTTCTTGCTGCTAACTGCTGCTTGTTTTAACTTGGATTCCAGAGGAGGAGGGAATTTCTTACTGAGTAAAGGGTTGAAAAATGAGCGAATTCTAGCCAACTTCATCTGATGCTGTCATGGAAAGAAAGAGTTAAGATTTAGTCCATTGTCTGAGTCATGTGTAGTGTTAGGAAACTGGGACATATAGACTCATACACTGGGGGACAACTGATTTCACTCCCTGCTGTCTGGCACAGGAATGAAATTGTAACTGTGTTTGTAGCAGAAGGTTGTATTATGTATTCTTTTGTAGGAATTAAACCCCACAGAACAATTTCTATTCAGTGTGGCATGGTGCAAAAAATGCTGGGAAGATGAAGGTTTGAGTCCCAGTGCTGTCACACAATAGCTGTGTGACCTTGGGCAAGTCTCTTCACCCCATGTAGCCCTAATTTCTTTGTGAAAAAGGTAGATAATGAGTGATACTTGTATTTCCTCCCTGGAACAATTGTTTTTAAGGAAAGCACTTTGTAAAGTGTGATACAAGAATGGGAGTAGTCCTTATATGCAGTAGAAATTGGCTCATCCACTACAGAATTCAAAAAAGGTTAGTGTCATTGTCACTGTTTACCAGAAGGGCCCCAATGCTCTAAATCTAGGTTCCTTGATATTTTTGTATTTCTTAAGTAACAATTGAATAATGTAACAATCTTTTGCTAGGTGTCTACTATAGTGTTGTGCTAGGCACTGGGAATACAAGTGAAGGATGACAGTGAATATTTCTGGTGGCCAAACATAGCACAGAAACTAGGGTTTAGGGGAAAAAACTTTTTTTTGGTGATTAATAGATGTCTATAATAAAAGAAGGATTATGGTTCAGAAGGACAAAGGACAAAGGCTTTCTTTCTTCAGTCAGTTCTTGTTTAGATACTTTTACATGACAATCTGCAGGTCTTAAAATTAATATAGGCATTGACAATTCCTGAGTTTAGTGGCAGAGAATCCTAATAAGGGATAGCTGAAGCAGTAAGAAAATTCTCACTCTAAGTCTGATAGTTGTTTGGGACAATGG
Organism: Gracilinanus agilis; assembly: GCF_016433145.1. NCBI lineage: Eukaryota > Metazoa > Chordata > Mammalia > Didelphimorphia > Didelphidae > Gracilinanus > Gracilinanus agilis. The sequence continues at coordinate 419,848,841 of NC_058133.1, read as the reverse complement.
ACTTCTATTCAGCACCATAGTTAGAAGAGTGTAGTTAATTCTAATCTGGGTTACTCTGCCCAGTCCTTAGCAGGGAGTGATGGCTTAAAGTCTCAGCTACTAGCATAGCCATGGAGAGGCTTTCTAGTAGCTGCACTTGACCAAATAACATAATGTAAAGATGAAAATTAATATTCAATAACTAAGGTATTATATTTAATAAAGTTTTATTAATAATAAACTAACAAAAAACTAGAGTGAGAAGGTACTCAACCAACTTCAGCCACACTCGTGAAGAAGAGAGAGAGAGAGTGGAGCTACAGAACTTATAAAACAATAATGTGACGATGCAAACATGGAGGCACAGGAGAGATTAAAGGGAAATTTGGGAAATACTAAGGGACTTCTGGGGGATGAAGTTCAAGGTTCAAAATCTCCATTTATATATAGGCCAGTAGGTGACCCTGAAATGGAGTTTAAAAGATGGTAGCAAATAGAAGGGCAACAAGAAGATGAGCAGAAACCCCCAGAAGAGACAATATAGTATCAACTGTGGAGTAGAGACTTGACATCTACCAGGGAGCAAGGAATAAACAGGAAAAAGAGATATGACACTCAGTGGAGGACAGTGAAAACAGTCCCCTAGAGTATATTAGTATATTAGAAAACATTTAGTGGTCTGGGAGTGTTTGAGATGTGAATTATTTTGTTTACAATTCTTTATACATGTGCCTGGAACACACAGATTTTTGTTGGGTTCTTCATGAATGTTCTTTGGCCATATGAGTTTCCTATGAGTTTTCCCTAGTTGCATGTTTTCTTTCTAGGTGATCTCTCTCATTTTACCGGTGTGATAACTTGTAGAAGAACATATTCCATGAATGCATTGGGAGTATTTTCTATTGTTAATTTATTTGCTATGCTATTTAATTAAATGTCTTTTGCTTGAACTAATGTATTCTTTGATCATCTGATCAAAGAATGGACTTATGACCCAAAATTTGGAGTGGATGTTGTGTCCCAGATGGGCTCAAACTTGGAGTAGTTTATCTAGGGATCCACCTCTGAAAACTGTTGTTCAAGGTGCTACATAAATAAATTTTAAAAAAAGGACAGTCCCTTCCTTTAGAAAGCCTAATTTTGCTGGGGGTTGGATGTGGTGTTGAGTGGCAAGGGAATTGGTCATAGTGTCTGGTAAGTGTAATTCATTATAAGGTTTCAGCAGGGCATAGAAGAGATCCAGATAAAGTGCTCTACATCAATTTTAGAGACTATTTTTACCTTACTTTCCATTGTTCTTGTGATTATAAATAGGAGGAAGAGATTGACTCTGTCATCTCCAGTTTTTTCTTCCCTTGGTGGGGTTAGTCACAGCTAGAGGCTAGCACTATGTTGAGTCTAAATATCCAGATGACTACATAGGTCCCTAGGGAACAGTTTGATTCTCGAGAAATTCTAAAAGCTTTTCTCTTTCTCTCTCTCTCTCTCTCTCTCTCTCTCTCTCTCTCTCTCTCTCTCTCCTCCCCCCTCTCTTTCTCTCCCTCTCTCTTCCTTTTTCTCTCTCTCTCTGACTGTGTGTGACTGTGTGACTATAATAAACCAGGGTAATATTGTTTATTCAGGTCCAGGGTAGAGGAGGCTGAGTAAAGACAAAAAAGAGAGAAGTTTTGACCATTTATGGGCTCTGATGTAAATTCTTTTTCTTTTGCATTTTCTGTTGATTAAAAACCTATATGGCATAGATTGTTCTCCTGGTTCTGCAATATTTCATCCTCCATCAGTTTATGAAAGTCCTTAAAATAGTTCATTTTTATAATATGGGTATAATAGTATAAATTATCCTTTTGGTTCTATTTTCTTCACTCTGCCTCTGTTCATATAAATTTATGCCTTTTTGAAAAATCTATTTTCTACTTTTTTACAGAAAAATAGTATTGTGTCACCTTCTAATACTATAACTTTTTCAGTTATTTCTTAATCATTGTACATCTTCTTAGTTTCCTTCTTTTGCCACCACAAAAAGAATTGATATAAATGTTTTTTATACTTAAAAAAGCCTTTCCTCTTTCTTTGATCCCTTTTAGTTATAGGCTTAGCAATAATATATCTGGTTCAAAGGGTATGTACTATTTAGTTATTTCTTAGGCATAATTGCAAATAACTTTATAGAATGATCACACCTAATCTCAGTTCTACCAACAGTGCACTAATGGATCTGTTTTCCCACAATTCCTCTCAATAGTTATCATTTTCCCTTTTGTTATCTTTGTCACTCTGATGGGTATGAGGTGGATTTTCAGCATTGCTTTTGTTTGTATTTTTTTTAAACCCTTGTACTTCAGTGTATTGTCTCATAGGTGGAAGAGTGGTAAGGGTGGGCAATGGGGGTCAAGTGACTTGCCCAGGGTCACACAGCTGGGAAGTGGCTGAGGCTGGGTTTGAATCTAGGAACTCCTGTCTCTAGGCCTGACTCTCACTCCACTGAGCTACCCAGCTGCCCCCATGTATTTTTTAAATAAATAATTATTTGGAACTTTTTAAAAATATGGCTATATATATATATATATGTATATATATGTATATATATATATATAACTTGTTGAAAGTAGAATATTTGCTGAAGAATGTAAAAAATCTGAACCTAATATCATGTCTTAACTGATTGCAACAGCAGCTTTCTTTCCTTTTCCTGGACCAGGGCTACCATATTCTAATATTTGAGCCATTCTTGAACCCTTCTCCTAAGCCCAAGAGCAACTATTGCCCTCTGATTATGGTCTTGTGCTGTCACAACTCCCTTCACTGTGTCCCCTACTTATTCCAGCTTCCCCCTGCCCCTCCACTTTAAAAGGTCTGGGGTTCCAGGCTATCAGTTCCCTTACACAACTGAGTTGGATTAGTAAGGACTGAACTCTGTGGCCAGGCTTTAGTGACTCTATTAGCCAGCTGAGCTGGACACCTAGCACTTTCCAACATTGTTTGTTAGCTTTTTCATGACCAAGGCAGTGACTTCTTCCAAAATAGCTTCTTTATGTCTCACATTCTTTGTCTTTCTCAGGAGGCTTAGTATTCGGAGGAGATCTCTTCTCAGGTCTATTGCCTAGGTGTTCAAATTATTATTAATTGTTATGGTACTGAGATGGCTTTTGCAAAATAGACCAGCTAATTTAGTCTTTTTTTTTTAAACTATTACCTTGTGTCTTAATATTGTCAACCTTAAAAAAAAAACCCAACAGGATCAGCAAAGCAGTTACAAAAGAATGTGTCTTTAATCAGGACGAGAGACAATGCTCTTGTGACCACCACACAGAGTCATACAAGTGCACACGTGCACACACCCACACCCACCCATACACACACACACACACACACACACACACACACACACACACACACACACCACATGGAGTCACCCAGCTCTGAGACTCTGGGAACAATGTCTCTGGGAAAAACACCAAGAATATGAATTTCCCTCAAACTAAAGAACTTGGGGTTTTATTTATACCTTAGGGAATTATGACTAGGACAACTTACTGTTTACATAGAGACTTGGGAAAGAGGTTGTAGTCCAAGGCTAGGATACCTAGGAGCAGCCTAAATTCAAGAAGAGAAACTCAGAAGACAAAAAAACTTAAGATTTGACTACATCCACCAAGCCTATCCAGGGTACTCAGTGGGTACTTAAAGGCTTATTGTTCAGTTTGGGACAGGGATCAGACAGGGAGTTTCTTGAAGGCAAGTTCCCTTGGGACAAAGGTAAATCAATTCTAAGACAGAAGAGCAGCAGGCTCTAGGCAATCTGAGTTAAGTGACTTGCCCAGGGTAGTATAGCTAGGAAGTATCTGAGGTCAGATTTGGACTCATGTTCTCCCAACTCCAGGCTTGGGGCTCTATCCTCTGCACCTAGAAAAAGGCATTGAGTTTTTAAGCCACGTAGCCTCCAGAGCTAGAAGGAAACTCAGGGACGATCTAAAGCAGTGGTTCCCAAACTTTTTTGGCCTACCGCCCCTTTCCAGATGATGAGGAAGTCAGGGCTTTCAACTTTACATTTTTGAGAATTTGTTTAACCAAGAAACTGTTCTTCATAGGCTGATATAAACTCTCTTCAATATGTTCATTTGCAATACCAAAAAATTTTAGAGCTTAAAAGATGACAGGATTATAGATTTAGAGCTGGAAGGAAACTTAAGCACCATCTAGTCCAAACCTCTCATTTTAAAATTGAGTCAATTGCGGTCCAGGGAAGATAAGTGACTTGTCCAGTGTTACTTGTAGCAGCAACAGAGGGATGATTTGAACATGGGTCTTCTGACTCCAAATCCAGTGTTCTTTTTACTGTACTAAGTTTATTTAGTCCATTTTACAAATGAGAAAACTGGATTCAAAGAAGGGAAAGATTTGCTTAAGATCATACAATATTAGCATTGATCTAGGCTTTGGACTGGGTTTTTTTTTTCTTTTTTTTTTTTTTTTGGTGTCCTACTTCATTTTATTTATTTATTTATTTCATTTTATTTTTTAGAAAGATTTTCCATGGTTACATAATTCATGTTCTTACTTTCCCCTTCACCTTTACCGTATAGCCAACGCACATTTCCACTGGTTTCTTCATGTGTCATCGATCAATATCTATTTCCATATTATTGATAGTTGTACTAGGGTGGTTGTTTCAAGTCTATATCCCCATTCATGTCCGCATCAACCCATGTGTTCCAGCAGTTGTTTTTTCTTCTGTTTCCAGTCCTGCAGTTCTTCCTCTGAACGTGGGTAGTGTCCTTTTCCATAAATCCCTGAGAATTGTCCTGGGTCATTGCATTGCAGCTAGTACAGAAGTCCATTACATTTGATTTTACCACAGTGTATCAGTCTCTGTGTACAATGTTCTTCTGGCTCTGCTCCTTTCGCTCAGCATCAACTCCAGGTCATTCCAGTTCACATGGAATTCCTCCAGTTTATTATTCCTTTGAGCACAGTAGTATTCCATCACCAGCATTTTGATTATATCAAATTTAAAAGGTTTTGTACAAACAAAAACAATGCAACCAAAATCAAAAGGGAAACAACAAACTGGGGAAAAATCTTTATAATTAAAAACTCTGACAGAGGTCTAATTACTCAAATATACAAGGAGCTAAATCAATAAAAAATCAAGCCATTCCCCAATTGATAAATGGGCAAGGGACATGAATACACAATTTTCAGATGAAGAAATCAAAACTATCAATAAGCACATGAGAAAGTGTTCTAAATCTCTAATAATTAGAGAAATGCAAATCAAAACAACTCTGAGGTATCACCTCACACCTAGCAGATTGGCTAAAATGACAGCAGGGGAGAGTAATGAATGCTGGAGGGGATGTGGCAAAATTGGGACATTAATGCATTGCTGGTGGAGTTGTGAACTGATCCAACCATTCTGGATGGCAACTTAGAACTATGCCCAAAGAGCTCTAAAAGATTGCCTGCCCTTTGATCTAGCCATACCATTGCTGGGTTTGTACCCCAAAGAGATGGTAGGGAAAAGGACTTGTACACAAATATTTATAGCCGCACTCTTTGTGGTGGCAAAAAACTGGAAAACAACGGCATGCCCTTGAATTGGGGAATAGCTGAACAAATTGTGGATTGAGTTTTATAGGCAGTACTGAATAGAGGAAATAGCATAGGATTTGGAATCAGGAGTCCTGACTTAGAATCTGACCTTTGACCCTTACTGTGTGATCTTGGGCAAATAAATAAACCTCTCTAAACCTGTTTCATCATCTTTAAAAGAATACTGAATAAATATTACTTAGAGGACTATTGTGAGGAAAAATGCTACCTAAATATTAAAGTGCTATGAAAATGTGAATTTTTATTGTCACTTGGTACTCAGTGGTGTGCTGGATTTTTCTTGTTCTTTGCCAGTTCTTAGATTTTCAGTGTGAGCATTTATGCTTTGGAAATCAACAAATACTAAAAACTAGGGCTTGGTTTATTGTTTTATTAATTGCCCAGACTTAAGAAAGTGATGGAAAACATATTTGTAATATAGATTAAACTTTAAAATATGTCTTAAGACTTTTTTTTTTGTAGAGACTGATGATAAACATTTACCAACAGGTCCCTGTACCCAGTTCAGTGGCCTTATGCAACCATGAATATACTAAAGGACTTAACTCAGTGTCTTGAAAAAAGATTAGACTAAGTCAATTTGATGTATGATGATCTACTAAGATATTTAATCTATTATAATAGTTGAATAATTTTTGAGGATTGAGTGAATTTTATCTTCTTTCTTCCCCTTAGTCCAAGAAGGAAGAAATAATTGAGAAAAAGGAAGGAATTAAGTGGAATTTTTCCTTCAAAGCATAACAATAATAAATTATTATAATACATTATTAATTATTATTATATGTGTTTATATATACTATTATTGATATAGTGTTATTATTATATTTGTTTACATATATTATATTGGTATAGTCTTATTATGATTATGATTATGATTATTATAGCTAGTGTTTCTCTGGCACTCCCAGTTTCGCAAAGCCCTTTACAAATATAATCCAATTGTTTCTTTTCAATATCCCTAGGACATAGGTGTTATTATTACCTCTATTTTACAGATGAGGAAACTGAGATAGAGAGGTCAGGTGAGTTGCCCAGGATTGCAAAGCTGGCATGTTTCTGAGGCCAGATTTGAAACTGGGTCTTCCTGACTCTAGGTCCAGGGCTAAACACTACATCACCCAGTTGCTCCTATCAATACTTTCCATTAAAGGGGTTGACTTATTTTTTAATTTTAAAAGAAGATTCATTTGTATAGTTTGTATTTAGACTTCTCCCCCTGGGCAAATAATGAACTTGTAAGAAAAGGAAATCATTTGGAAAGGACTTATTTAAATAATCAAGATATCTGCTTTTAACCTATTGAGTTGCCAGGATCTCTCTAAATTTATCAAATAAGAGGATCAACAGGCCAATTTTCCATGAACAAAGTCAATCAGAACAGCTTCTAGATGATTTCAATTCCTGAAAAAAAATCACTTTAGCCTAAGTAGTTTGGTTAGGAGGAAAAAAGGGCTAAAGACAAGGTCAGTTATAGAAGAGCTTACACTGACATGTACAGGCTAATGGACACACACACACACACACACACACACACACACACATTCTGGGCCAAAGTGCTCCACAAATTAGTTAATTAAGGAAAGCAATCAGTAGAAGAGTTGAAGGATAGGTTATCACTTCAGTAAAAGTCTTGATTTTCTCAGGCTGACTTTACTTTGTTGTTTTTTGTTTTTTGCTTTTTGTTTTATTTTGGGGAGGGAGTGTGGTAGAGGAGGAATCTGCAGATGTCTCTTCAAGGTCTTTAATATATGTGGAGACTTGGCCTCTTTAAGTTATAACTTTTTTTAAAAGCCATATTTTGGTTCAAATTAATTTTTAAAACCTTATACAAATTATTTTTGGAATATTTTACTTAGTTAATTGGTTAGCAGAGCAAAAGTAACAAGTTGTCAAACTTTGTAGGAAGGTGGCAAAAAGAATGTCATTTTTTGAGAGAATAAAACAGAAAACAAATATAGTATTATTTTGCCAGAGGGATATGGTTTATGTAAACCCTTAAATTTCTGAGATATTTTTTCTCTGAGATTTTCCAAGCCCAATCCTTCAAGGCCTTAATATTAGTTTAACATATTTTAGCTTCTCAAATTCAACTTTTAAGATGTAACTCTATTTTATAATTAGTTTTTTTCAATTATAAACAATTATTCCTCCCCCCCCCCATTCCATGTCTTTCCTCTTGGAAAAAAAAAAGGACCAAGAGATATTTTTAGTTAAGCAAATCAAATCTCCATGTTGGCCATGTCCAGAAATGTGCATCTTGTCAACCTGTTCCTTCCTGGATGTCTGACCCCACAGACCATAATTGAACTGAGTGACAGAGATATACTTGGAGAACCAGAGAGAGAGGCAAAGGCATTATGTTTACTTTTCTCAGCAGAACCCCTTTCCTGAGACAGGAGCCCACCAGCTATAGGAACTTTCTAGATTTTTTTTTTTATTGCTCAAAACCATATCACTCAGGGAGAGGGGTGTAACAGTCAATTCCTGAAATAGGGCTTAGGAGTTTGGAACAGACTAGATAGGTTGTTTTATGATAATAGTTGCTTTATCTAGAAAAGTTCATAAAAATAAAGTACCCAGTCAGGGTTCAGTTGGTGGTCTGGGTTCAGTTGGCAGTTACTTTTTCTTGAGCTTAGCTACAATTGTAAAGCATTATTATTATGTCAAGGTTCTGTAGGATTAGGGATCCCTGGAAAGAATGGAAGCTTGAGCAAATCTAACTGATTAGTATAATCATTATTCCTTTCATTTCCACTGTCTTGTTCTACGTGGGGCACTTCTGTCAAGAGTTGGGCTGCTTATGTTATCCCTGATCATCTGGAATCATGGCCAATCATTGCCTTTTTCAGAGTTCTCAAGTATTCAAAAGTGTTATGTATATCTTCCATGCTTCTTGCTTTTCCATTATCTTCTACACATATCTTCATTGGGTGCTGCTTTTAGACACATACTCTAACAACAACAAAATTAACATTAATAATCATTTGCAATGCTAAAAACCTTACAATGGTTATCTCATTTGATCCTCATAATAGCTTTGGGAGGTAGATGCTATTATTATTCTCACTTTGCAGATGAGGAAACTGAGGCAGTCAGAAGTTAAGTAACTTGTATAGGAATACATAGCTAATAAATTTCTGAGGCAGGATTTGAACTCATGTGCTCCTGGCCTAAAGTCTGCTCTCTATCCACTATAGTACCTAACTATCCCATCTTGACTTCACTAGGTATGTAGTATTGTAGTTCAGCTGAAAACTATGGTTTTCGTTTCAAGGAAAGAATAGATTCTTCCACGCTAATAGCTAACAAAAGCTGATAAGCTTTTCCTCCCAAATCTTTGGGAGAATGTAGAAAACCTTTGTCCTGAAGTCTCTCTTGTACACTCAGGTTCTTGGCCAGTGAGACTCCTTATCTTCCCAGGAAGAGCTTCTTAGAATAGAACTCATTTCTTTTACCCCAGATGCTTTCTTCTTTCCACCTTCCTTATTATTGTTAAGTATACCACTAACTCTAAGTCACCAAGGCTCACAAACTTAGTGTCTCCTTACCTTACATATCTAATTTGTTGCAAATATTGTTTCTAGCTTCACAAAATTGTGTTTATCTTCTTTACACTCACCTAGCCACAACTCTAGTTGTAATCCTTATCAACAATTTGCTTCTCTTTTCACCTAGTCTACTTTAATAGTTTTCTTCTCCTTCTCCTTCTCCTTCTCCTTCTCCTTCTCCTTCTCCTTCTCCTTCTCCTTCTCCTTCTCCTCTTCCTCCTCCTTTTCTTCCTCCTCCTCCTCCTCCTCCTTCTTCTTCCCTTTCTCTAATCCATCCTTTACTAAGATTATTTTTCTAGTGTTAGTCTGATAAAAAAAAATCATCCTTTCCTCCCTGCTTAGTAATTTCTAATTCCATGACTATAAATTCTTCTGACATTCATAGTTCTTCATAATCTGGCCCCTTCCTAACTTTCCAGTCTTTTTAAAAAACTTTACCTTCTTCTTAGAATCAATATTATATATGGCAAGGCAATGGGGTTTAAATGACTTGCTCAGGTCACACACCTGAAAGTATCTGAGATGAGATTTGAACCTAGAACCTCCTGTCCCTAGACATGGTTCTCAATCCACTGAGCCACCTAGCTGCCCCCTTTCCACTCCTCTTGTACTTTACTCCCTTCTATGCACTCTATGATCCAGCAAATGCTGGTCCACTTGCTTTTTGTCAAATATGAAATGCCATTTCCTATCTCTATATTTCTACTGACTGTTACCCATGCCTGGAATATTCTATTCCCTCACCTCCTAGTTTCCTAGGCATCCTTCAATGCTCTGTTCAAATCTTACAATATGCAGAAAGAATTTTCTATTCTTCCTTTGCCTTTAGCTGCCAATGCTTTTCCTTCTAAGACTGTCTTCCCTTTCCTCTCTATAGAGCTGTTATATAACTTTTTTGACCTTTTTTGGTATCTTCTAATATTTAGTACAGTGCTTGGATTATAGTAGTATTTAGTAAATTCTTATTGACTCACTAACAAATGTCAAACCCTTTAAAATAAAAACAAGATCCTATAATCTGGCTAATGCCTTCAGAGTTAATCTTTTATTTGAACTTTTTTTCCTGGTCCAGAATTTTGAATCTTTTTCTCAATAAACTTAGTCTAGTTTATGGTGAGCACTTTGTAAACACCTCAATTTTTAATATTTTAACGCTTGACTATAAGCAAAGTAATGGTCGCTTGTAAAATAACTATTAATAGCTCTAGGATTCATGATACCCCAGTTTTTAAACACCATCTCCTCTTATTCCATCTAAATGAGAGATTAGAGAAAAGACCAAGGGTAGAGAGCTTCTCCTCTTGCTTGTCCAAATTCCTAGTCCTTAAAATATTTAGATGTGGTCACTCTGAAATGAGATCTGCAACCTTCTTAATTATTAATGTAGCTAAACAAGCAATATTATCAACTATTAGGTTTAATAAAAATACAGAGCAAACTTAAAAAGAAAATGAAATTAATGAAATAGTTCAGGACCTTTCCCATTGATTTATAACTATTATAAATAATAGCTTGTTCTAATTATTTCTTGTAAATTAATTGTTTAGTTTTGCTTTCCAATCCATTATGCCAGCCTCCATTTAATGGGTGAGTTCATCCCATTTGCATTCATTTTTAGTTAGAGATAAACCCCAAAGTATTCTGGCTTCAAGATTGGCTTCATAAGGGAAAGAATACAAATTGGTCCATGAAAATTGTAGATGAAAGACTTCAGTGAATAGTCTGGGACACTGTAATGAATTGTAATAACCATATTTTGAGTATTACTTTATCACTATAGGTACTCCTTTCACACATTCAAATTGCATTTTTTTAAACATCTTGGCATACTGTTCTCTTGAATTGCATAGGACAAATTTTTTTCATCAGGTAGCAAATCTTCTGGTGATAAATGTCTTTTCAATTAGTTATACTAGTCCGAGGGCCAGAGACATTCACTTAAAGGTCACCAGACATATATTTGAAGCCTTTCCAGGTTGGAATAGGACCTACCAAAGTTTTGGAAAGTCTTAAAAATATGAGGTCACTTTCATACTACAATGTAAAATCAAAATAGACTTTAGTGGAAAAATGGGATAAAGGCAAAGAGATTAGGAAAGTCTCACATGAAGAAATCTCTTCTACCAATGCAGGAAGTCCTCAGCAATTTATAGCTTTAGAAAACTTCATAGAGCACTGTGACTTCTTCAGTGTCACAGAAGATGTGTCAGAAGGAAGACTTGATCTAGACTACCAAATTTTCTATCAAATCATACTCCCTCTCTGAATTAGTTCATCCAGATTAATTAGAGGGACATTAGGCTCCAGATTCAACTTAGAATGAGCATTCTATCACACTAATATCACTTCCCCAGTTTCAGGAAATATTAAAGTTTTCTCTCTTATCAATCTCTATTTTCCTAGTGATTTCCCTTTTTAAAACTCCAAAATCCATATCTGACTTTCTTTTTTTATAATCCCTAAGCCCTTTCAAGTTCAAACTTGTTTACTTTGCTTAAATTTTCTTTTTTAAAAACTATGTTTGCCTTTGAAAATTGCTTAGGACTTGTTTTCTTAAAAGAAATATGAGAAAACTATCAATTATGTTAAAAGTCCATATTTTTTCCATGTAGGATAATGATGAACTTTGTAGGATAAGTGATTCTTGAGTGCATGACCTATTTTTTTGTTTTTAAATATATCATGTTCCAATCTTTAATATTTTTGATGTGTGGTTCTGTACTAATCTGACTTTGGTTACTTTCCACTGCATGCATTACATAAAAAAATCAATCAACAAATATTTATTAAGTGCTTCTATGTGACAGACACCAGGCTAGGTACAGGGGGTACAACAAGAGACAGGAGATGTACCTTACCTCAAGGAATTCACAGTGTGAGATGGGTATTCTGCAAGTCATTTGGGCAATTTCCCATTGGACCTTCTTATTGTCAATACAACCACTCTTTAGACCCAATTAAGGAGGCAACTCCAGTAGTTTCAAAATCTAAATAAACAGAGCTAGTTATAGTATCTTAGAGTTCAATAATAGTTAGCCTCCTAGCACAAAAGCAACTCAGTCTCAGTTCAATAAGAGTCCTCTCCCATGAAATGAGCAAAGACCAAGTGTCAAACTAATAAGAACAGTAGAAAGCGAAAAATAATAATTAAAAATAGAGAAAGATAAGGGTAATGAGCCAAAGAAACTTTCAATATGATGAAGAGATATGGAAAAAGATGCCAGGATTAAAACTCCAAAAAAGATGAAAGTTTCATTAAAATTGCAACCAGAATGCCAAAATAGATTATTTAATGGTCCCAATCTTTCTTTGTGAGATTGGAAGATTAATAAAAGATCTGAAAGAGATGTAATGGAATATACAACTTAGGACAGAAGTTAGGATACCTGGGCAGCAATGGAAGGATTAAAAATAGAAATAGAAAAAACAAAACTCAAACTGAAAAATCACATGAGATATCTATTATAAAAAATTGATCTAGAAACAAACCATGGAAAGATTAAAAAATCATTTATTTTATAGGAAATCACTTCAAAATGAATAACTAAAAACACCCAAACACATTTCAAGGATCCATAGAAAATTTCCAGAAAGTATTGACACCAAATTTCAATTTAGAAGTTTATATCACTACTAAAGGAAAATCCTAGATTGTGTCACTAAACTCTTAAAAGCCAAGACCAAAGAAAAGATACCATATTGTCAAAGGCATGCAGGTAAATAGTCTGGGTATATTAGCCCACCCCTAAGGAATAATCCCGTTGTTCTTTCCCTTTATTTTCACAGTCATCTCCATGGAATAGTGAGATTGCAGAGTGGTTCTCTGAGAATACAAAAAGAACATTTTTTTTCCATATTGTGGTTAATGTAGAAATATTGTTTGTTGTTGGTGTGGATTGGTTAAAGGCTTTGTAATATTCCCAGGTGGCATGATCCAGGGCCAAAAGACAGTTAGAAGCACCCCTATTACACTGCCTACATTGATTATCTGTTCTATGGCAACTCAAGTAAAAAATAAGAGGGAGAAACCAAAAATAATTCAGTTATAGACCTATTCCTCTTAAAAGAAGTACCCACCTTTGATAAGGATATAATTTTGCTAAGGCATCATACACCATTCACTATCCCCTCCAAGATATTGAGAGATTCAAGCAAAATATCCTTCTTTTGAGGATGATCCAATTGTGATTATTAAAAAGCTAGAGGGCATTTTTCACACATCCCAGATGGATTGATATTGAAAATTTGCTCTAAGATTTTTTGACACAGAGAAAAATAAAATTGTCTCTCTTGTCAATCAGGCTCAGGGAAGGAGAGCAGTTCATTGGCCACTGTAAGACCCAAAATGGAACCCCAACAATGAGCAAGATTACATAAGACTATGCCATGCTAGAGAGGAATTATTAACTGCAATGAAAGCTTGCTCTTATAGGCCTGGTACATGGATGAAATTTGAAAATCTTAAACAAAACCCCAATAAAAATCTGTCTGAATTTATGGTTAGATTTATTGAGCTGGGAGGCAGATATATAGACCTGGATTTTGCCAGAGAAAGAGATGTTAGACAAATGAGACAGTTTGTGAAAAACTCTTGCAAATTGGTAAAAGATTATTTTAAGACCAATTGTCTGAATTGGGTTAATATGGACCATGAGGAATTGAGGAGAGTAGCAGTTTATGTATTTAATGGCCATGAAAAGAAAAATGAGAAGAGTTACTTAATAGAAACATTAAGGATAGAAATTAAAAGTTTAAAGGAGGAAATTGAAGGAGAAAAAGCAAATTGAGCAGTGGCCATAACCTCTTTGCAAGAATACACAAATCAAACACTAATGTGTTACTTCTGTGGAAAAAGGGGTCATGTAATGTTAAATTATAGAAACTGCAACCAAGTACTTAGTAACATAAATTTTAGAAATAATGGAAACTCTAGGAATAACAATTTTTGAAATAATAATTATAGAAATAATAAAAACTATAGAAACACATTTAGAAATACTAATCCAAATGAGGCAAATGATAATTTATATCAATATATCAAAAATGGTGCTCTTCCATGCAATACTCAGGGTGGAAATCCCTCTCAACAAGAGGAACCTCAGAGAAATGGCCAAGGACTTTTATGAAGGTTGGAGAGGGAGAAAGGACTCTGGAATTAGAGAATGAAACCTTTGATTCCCCACACACTGATATCTTAACACCAGTTATCCCAATCCATTTTCCCCTACATAGTATTGAACCCCATGTAACCTTAGAAATTGGAAATATTTATTATGATTGCGTCTTAGACACTGGAGCTTCTAGATCAGAGTTGATGAGTAAACCAGATTCCAAGTGCAGTTCTATTGGCTCTCTAAATGTAATAGGTTTATCTGGGGCACCTCTGAAGATCCCAAAGCTTTCACCTCAAATAGTGTTTGTGGGACCTCTATCAGTAGGACATTCTTTCTTTCTAATGCCTAGCTCCCCTATAAATTTATTACATATTATTTTATGTAAACTTATGTAAGTGCATGCAAACTTTATGTAAAAGTATGTAAACTTTAAAAATACATATTGTTTTATGTAAACTTAGAGCCACAATAATATTCTCTCTAGATAGTGCTATAGAGCTAGAATTGCCTGAGGAATCTTTGATTTTTTTCCCTGTACTTCTTTTAGGCAGTCAGGAGGTGGACAAAGCTTCCACCTTTGATGATATACCTGCATCTTTCTGGGTTACATCTTCATCTGATATAGGCCTACTCAAATTAGTTGTTCCTGTGCAAATCAAAACAAAAGGCTCACCTCCTTCCATTTCTTAGTATCCCCTATCAAAAGAGGCAATTAAGGAAATTACTCCAGTGATAAATTATTAACACTGAGCAAAAAATAATAATTCCATATAAATTCAAATATAATACACCTATCCTGCCTGTTAAAAAGCCAAAATTAGATGTAAATGGAAAACCTGTCAATTGATTTGTACAAGATTTAAGGGCTGTAAACAATCATGTCATTAAAAGACATCCTGTGGTTCCAGTCCCATCCACAATTATCTCTTCATATTTTATGGTAGTAGATTTGTATACAGCATTTTCCCCAATACCCATTCACGAAGATTCCAGAAATATATTTGCCTTCACCTGGAAAGGTTCCCAATGGACATGGTGTCATTTGCCCCAAGAGTATGTGGAAAGTCCCACTTTATTTTCACAGATTTTAATACAAGATTTAGAAAATGTTAAGTTTAAGGAGAGCTGTTTGATATACTTTGTAGATGATTTGCTTGTGGCCTCACCAAATGCCACAGCATGCCAAGAAGATACCAAACACCTTCTTTTGGAACTATATGAGAGAGGCCATAAGATTTCAAAGGCAAATGTTTAGTGATGTCTCCCACAAGTGGAATATTAGAGTTTATTCAGTCACTGAACCACTTAGATTAGAGGCAGAACAACTGTCAGCTCTTTCTAAATTAAAAGAGGCTATCCTGTCTGCCCCTGCTGTAGGTATCCCAGATTATAAAAAGCCATTCACTTTATATGTACACGAATGAAGAGGCATTTTAACTCAAACTTTAGGATCAGTGCAATATCCAGTTGCTTATTACTTGGCCAGCTAGACCCAGTAGCTTCAGGAGCACCATCATGTCTTAGAGGTGTAGCTGCAACAGCTTTATTAGTAACTACATCTGCTGAATTTAGTATTGGGATGCCTACTAAAAATAAAGTGTCCACATGAAAATGAAGCATTGTTGCTAAGGCATAGAACACAGGCATTTTCCAACCAAAGACTCGCAAGATACAAAATAACCTTGTTAGGCAATGAAAACATCACTTTAAAATGCTGCACAACACTTACCTCTGCCACCTGGCTTCCAGATTTATCAATTATAGGAGAACCATCACACAATTGTGAATCTTTAGTGTCCATGGCTGAAAACCTCGAGATAATCTCTTGGACACTCCTTTAGACAACCCAGATCAAGTCTTATTCATTGATGGTTCTTCTTTTATAAACTACATTGGAGCTTCTATAGTCACAGAATTTGCCACTCTGAACTTCACTGCCCTCAAATATAAGTGCTCAAGGTGCAGAACTCATAGCTTTAAAACATGCCTGTATAATTGCAAAAAATAAAAAAGCAACAACTTACACGGATTTCAGATATACATTTGGAGTATGTCATGCATTGAGTATGCTTTGGCTTCAAAGGGGATTTTTAACCTCATGCCTTTGACTTCATGCCTTCTTATTGGGTAAGGAAAAGGGTTTATTATGGAGGGAGGGAGAGAGTTTGGAAATAATAAGAATAATTTTTAAAAAGATGAAAAAATACAACACTCATTGTGCTTAAAAAACAAGAACTGAAGGGGCAGCTGGGTAGCTCAGTGGATTGAGAGCCAGGCCTAGAGACAGGAGGTCCTAGGTTCAAATCCGGCCTCAGACACTTCCCAGCTGTGTGACCCTGGGCAAGTCACTTGACCCCCATTGCCTACCCTTACCACTCTTCCACCTATAAGTCAATACGCAGAAGTTAAGGGTTTAAAAAAAATAAAAAAAAACAATAACTGAAGCAATCTTCTTTAATATGATCAAAAGTGTGTTTTTTAATCTAAGAGCTAGCATTTCTTTTTTTAAGAGTGCAATTTTTTTTATTTTTTATTTTTATTTTAAGTATTTTTCCATAGTTATACGTTTCATGTTCTTTCCCTCTCCCCATATCCCTCAACCCCCCTTAGCCAACACACAATTCCACTGGGTTTTACATGTATCATTGATTAAGACCTAATTCCATATTATTGATGCTTGGACTAGAGTTATCGTTTAGTGTCTTCATCCTCAATAATATCCCCATCAGCCCATGTATTCAAGCAGTTGTTTTTCCTCTGTGTTTCTCCTCCCACAGCTCTTCCTCTGAATGTGGCTAGTTTTCTTTCTCATAAGTCCCTCAGCCTTGCTCTTGATTCTTGCATTGCTGCTAGTAGAGAAGTCCGTTATGTGCAATTGTACCACAGTGTATCAGCCTCTGTGGATAATGTTCTCCTGGTTCTGCTCCTTTCATTCTGCATCAATTCCTGGAGGTCATTGCAGTTCACATGGAATTCCTCCAGTTCTTTATTCCTTTGAGTACAATAGTATTCCATCACCAAGAGACACCACAATTTGTTCAGCCATTCCCCAATCGAAGGACATTCTCTCATTTTCCAATATTTTGCAACCACAAAGAGTGTGGCTATAAATATTTTTGTACAAGTCTTTTTCCTTATTATCTCTTAGGGGTATAAACCAAGCAGTGCTATGGCTGGATCAAAAGACAGATCGTCTTTTAAAGCCCTTTGAGCATAGTTCCAAATTGCTATCCAGAATGGTTGGATCAATTCATAACTCCCACAGCAATGCATTAATGTCCCAATTTTGCCACATCTCCTCCAACATTCATTACTCTCCCCTGTTGTCATTTTAGCCAATCTGCTCGGTGTGAGGTGATACCTCAGAGTTGTTTTGATTGCTAGCATTATTTCTAATGGAGAAACTGGAACTTTCTTCAGTAAGTTCCAGAGTAAAGAAAGCAAGCATATTTCCTCTATCCCTGTTTTTCACAGTACAAGAATTACTAGAAATGAGTCTAGAAAAAAATGAAGGAAATGAACACTGGCAATGAAAAACTTTTTTGCTTATCCTCAAAATGTATGATACTTAAAAAATCTCAGAAAAAGTGAAGAACATAATTAAGATTAATAGCTTTAGCAATAGCTAAGTGTCAAGTTATAAAATAAATAAAAAATAATCAGCATTGCTTATTACTAACAAAAATAGAAAAAATGACAGAAAGAAATTGAACTATAAAATATACAAAACATAAAATAGGGATTCAACTTGCCAAGACATTCTCAGGACTAACTAGTATAAATATAATTTCAATATACTTTTTATAGCAATTTTAAGAAGTTAGACATTTCAGAGACATTTGTTGTTCATGATTAGTCTGTTCTAATACTGTAATGCTGATAACATTTAATTTAATTTATAAGTTTTGTGCTATGGTTCTATAAATTAGGATTATTTGGAGAAAATTTCTTGTTAGTCTATTAAGACAAATAATAGAAAAAAGTAGAAATTAAGAGGATCTACTATTATCAGATCTCAAAGTAAAATTTAAGGCAGTAGTCAAAGTATATGTTATTGGTTAAGATACATAAAAAGATCAACGGAACAGATTAGTCAATCAAGAGCCAGAAGAAAAATGAACACAAGAGCCATACCACCCTAATAGAGCTTGGTGGTGTCAGGTTTGGCAGGGAGTTTCCAGTGTCATCCTCAGGCATCTATTGTTGATCCCTTGTTTTTTTTTTACGTTTGTTATCAATGATTTAGATGAAATTCCACCTGGCATAATTATAAAATTTGTCAGCAATGTAAGTCTGAGGAGGATAATGAAAGCCCTGGATGATGGGCAAGGATTGAAAATTTTCCTGGCATGTCACAACACTGAATGAAATATAATGATATAAGATTTCAGAGGGATAAATGGAAAGGTTACAAAAATATATTTCATGAACATAAGAAAGAAGAGATATGGGTACACTGAAATTTCATCTGAAAAAGATCCAGAGGTTTTAGTGGACTTCAAGTTCAATATAAGCCAAATGAATGATAGGGAAGCTGAGAGAGCAAAGAAATTGTGGGTTGCAATGGGAGGCATATTATTTAGGACTTGGTAGAATACAGTTCACTGTACTTTGCCTTGTCAAGCTATATTTTGAGTACTGTGCTTAGTTTTTCAGGAGCCAGATTTTAGGAAGCATTTTAATAAAGAAAGTAGCATCCACAAGAAGGCAATAGGATGGTGAAAAACTTTGATTTGATATCACATTAGGATCAATTTCAAAGGAACTAGGATGTTTAGCCAAAGAAGTGAAGACCTAATGGATCATGATAATAACTGTTACCAGGTATTTGAAAGGATATTACTTCCAAGAAGGACTAGACTTATTTTGCTTGGCTGTGGATAGAGGAACTGATCACTCGCAATTGATGGAATCTGTAAAAAGTCAGACTGAGATTTGAAGAAAGGAAAAAACATGTCAAATAGAACTGTTCCAAACTACATTTTGCTGCCTTTGGGAGGTAACGAGGTCATCTTCATGGAAGGATCTTCAAGCAAGGGCTTGATGACCACTTTCTGGCATTATGTAGAGAGAATTCTTTTTTATGCATGAGTTAGGCTAGATACTCCATGAAGTCATTTCCAATTCTGAGATTCTGTTTTTATGAAACTGAAAAGAGGAATAGTTATGGCATGGAAAAATCTGAATCACCACTTAATAAATATAAAATTCTGGGGAAACGTCTAGTTGTCAGGCAAAAAAAAAGTCTATTTCCATAACTACCCCCCCCCCACACACACAAAGTGCAATCAACTCAACCATATCAGCAATCTAAATTTTGAAAAAATGTACATTTAAAAACTGGGGGGAAATAACACTATAGTTGTCTCATTTATGGAAAGGAGGAACATCATTAATCAAAATAAATTACTTTGCACATAAGAGATTTGCTTGATTTTATGATGACAAAAGCATTTTATATAACCAAAAGCAATATGTTTAAAATTAAAAGAAAAGAAACTGATTGGGAAAATTATTACTTGATATATCAGATGAAGGTCTGACATACAGAATCAATAAAGAACTGACACATTTCTATAAGATTAATAATTCACTCTCTCCAAAGGGAAAATGGTTAAAGGAAACACAAAGACAAGTTTAGAACTAGGAAAAACAAACTCTTGATAATTACGCAAAAGATCTTCATTTTCCTTAAAAATCAAGATACTATTAAAGACACTACCATATGCTAATGTAAAATAAAAAAAAACAGATAAATCTGATGTTGGCAATGCTTTGGAGAAATAGGTGCTCTAACATATTGATAGGGGAATTACAGAATAGTGGGAATAGTCTATAGAGTAATGGGCAATAAAAACTACCAAGCTGATCATATCTTTTGACCCAGAATTCCCATTCTATAACTCTATCTCAAGACATCATAAAAAGAAGAAAAAAGAGCTATCTGTTCAAAATTATTCATAGCTGCTCAATTTGTAATAGAAAAAAAATACCTACAGAAAGAAACACTTTATTTGCCAAACAATTGGAGAATAGTTGTATATATCATATTGTGTTAATGAAATGGAATTTTATAGTACCATACAAACTGTAAATATGAAACATAAAAGGAAATATACAAAGACCTATAGAAGGTGATGTGGAATTAAATAAAACTGGAAATGTAGATATATGGTCTACAACTATTTTTTTTTTCAGAAAGAGATAGAAAAGAACCAAAGGGATGTAAAGTATCCCTTTTATTTGCTATTCATTTGGCTCCACTTTGTTAAAGGCTAAGCAAAATTTGGGGGAAGATTTTATCTTTTGTTTTCTGTGTGATTATTTTCATCAACAGTTGCTAAATTATAATAAAACAGTTGAATTAATCTGCCTGAGTTGCTTTTGTGGTCTATTCTTGATGTTAGTGGAATTACTACCATTGGACCTTAACAAGTTAGAATGCAATGTTGTATGAAGAAGTGAAAATGGTGTGAAAGGAACTGGTCAGGAAGAAAAATACTGTCTACCCAAATGTGTAGGAAGACAAGGTGTGCTAGAAGCAGCATCATTTTAAAAGTACTTTAGGATCTCCTTTCAATATAATTCAAAGAGTAGGAAATTCTGAAAGAATAGAAAAGTATCAGATCATATTATACAGAGAGATGATTAGTCATCTTCTTAGGAAGTCAGTAATTCTAATCATATTTTCTGATCTTTATAAAATCCATAACAATGGCCTCTTCATGAATTGAGGAAATACTTGATGAAAATATAAGAACTCTTCCCAAAAGATTTGGAAACTGGAATCTTTGGATCAATAATAATCTAGGACTAAATTTTAAAATTATAGAGAAGAGGCCCAAATCACATTTGGGAGACTTTGCAGTTTTGAAATACACATAATTGAAAGTTTTATGACTTAAGACTTCAGGTACTTCTGATATTACTCCTTAACCAAACTTTCCTTTGAATTCTCATATTTAATTTTGAGATTTTGCTTATTGCTTTTGAGTAGACACTACTCAAAAGACACCAAAATAATAATTTGCTTAAATTATATGATGGATCTATTTGCATGAGAAAGTAATATTATAGTTATAACCAGAAGCTTTAAAAAATCAGGTAGAGCAACTTTAATATAAGAGGGGAGAAATCTGTTAACTGTTTTATTAACTAGGGGAACTTCATTTAACAATTTCAGTCCTCAATTTCCCTTTATGTGAAGTTTGATGGTATGTATATTTAAATTATGTTTAGAAAATATTTTCCTTTTCTTAGTCTAATAGATAAAGTGGACACAGCCACTTTGGAAAATAAGAATTTAAGTACTTATGTATTTAAGTATTTAAGACTTTAAACCCATTTGGAATGAATGAAATAATATGGTAAACCTATTAAGGTGCTCATTGTTGAAAAATTGCCAAGTTCTTGGACTCTATTATAGATCAACACGATATAATAGAAAGGGTACTGTTTCTGGATTCAGAGATCTGAAATTTAAATCTTCCTTTTGATGCTTGTCCTTGGGAATGTCACTTCATCTCCTCAGATTGCCTCAGTTTTCTCATCTGTGAAATAAGGAGGTTGAACTAGATGGTCTTCCAAATTTCTTCCAGTGTTATGTCTGTGATCACATGACTCCTCAGGATTCCAAAGAATGCAACAAAAAATAGAAATAAACTTTATGGCAAGTGAGATGTAAGAACAGAGAAGTAGTAGTAATATCCCACTCTAAGGCTCCCTCACAGGAAGCTTATAAAAGCACATCTTTGGTCTAGTGTTTCCAACTGCGACTTTTGAGATGAGCAAGTTGACAGGAAAGAGGAGAGAGTCAAGGGATATATCTTTATACTGAGGCAACACAGCTTTGGTGAGTCTGGTTGCTTTGGTGTATTTGTCCATGTGTCTCCCTACATTTGTGTTCCCTTGGGTTGTGAGTGGCCTTGTAGAAAATGTCACGCAGGCTTTATGATTCAGCTCCTTCAGTTCTTAATGCCCCAAAAGACTAGGTCATGATGACAACAGCAGCATCCTTGATAGCAGTTTTAGAGCCCTTCTCTTTTCTTTAGGTCAGGGTTTCTTAATCTGGGGTGCACAGACAGCTAAGGGGTACACATACAGATTTCAGGGGATCTGAGAACTTAGATGAGAAAAAAACCCGACAGCATTATATTTGTTGACCTTTGGTTTTCTTTGTGATCCTATACATCTTATTGTATATATTTAAGAACATTATTTTGGAAAAGGGTGCATAGGCTCCACCAGACTGCTAAACGGATTCATGACATAAAAAAAGATTAAGAATCCATGCTTTGGGGGTGTTCTTGTCAGAGGTTGGCTATACCCTATCAAGCTATGGGTATAGGACCCTGACAAAAATTAATTGACTACGGTATACTTGAAAACAAATGTTAAGATGTTTGTCTTGCAGAATATGCAGTGGATTTTACTTATCCTAAATGAAAAAGATAAAACTTTTGTTTATTAATTTAATAATGCTTAATCATTACCATTATCTCTCAAAGACATGAAAATTCATAGCATCCATAAAGTGCCTAGCAAATCTTATAAGACTTTCAAAGCAAAACTTCAACCTGAAGAATTAATTGAATATTAATATGAGTTTTTATTATTGGAAAATGGGTAGTTTTAAATTTTGTTAAACAAAATGGTTCTAGGATAGAAAGAAAGGGTTTAAAAAAATATAAAAAATGATATTTCTTTGACAGCATTTAAAAAAAACCCCAAAACAACGTTCTTCCCTGTATACGAACGCTATGGAAAAAAAATATTCTATGGATAGTACATTTCAAGGTCACTGATGATC
Source organism: Gracilinanus agilis (assembly GCF_016433145.1). Classification (NCBI taxonomy): domain Eukaryota; kingdom Metazoa; phylum Chordata; class Mammalia; order Didelphimorphia; family Didelphidae; genus Gracilinanus; species Gracilinanus agilis. Next base: position 419,825,778 of record NC_058133.1, on the reverse strand, counting down.
AACTGGGTCAGGCCATCAAATCTTCCAGGTATTCATTAGTTCCAAGAAAGAAATTATGGTTTAATGATCTTAAACAGGGAATCGGGAAATTATGATATATAAATCATAGAACATAGACAAATCATAGACACATGTTGCCTGGGCCCCAAAGCTAAATGAACATTCTGGTGCCCTGTATTTCATTTGCTGAATCAACATTTTATATTTTTATCAAACTATTCACAAGGGTGGAAGGTTCCAAAGAGTTCATCTTTGCATTCCTAGCTTTTTGCATAGTGATTGAGACATAGAGGGTATTTAATAAAATTATTGTTTGATTATGTCTATTTCAGGATAAGAGAATAACATAAAAATGAACATTAGACATAATTAAAGGTTGTATTTAAGCTAAAATTTTAAAATGCTCCTGAGAACTTTACTTCTGTGTTAAAATTTCAATTGGGAGGAAAGAAGTAGAATATTTGGGGTGAACATTTAAAGGAGATGAGGTAAAGTCTTTGAGAGCTTGCCCTAAGGTTATTTTTTTAAACCTTTATCTTCTGTGTATTGGCTCATAGGTGGAAGAGCGGTAAGGGTGGGCAATGGGGGTTAAGTGACTTGCCCAGAGTCACACAGCTGGGAAGTGGCTGAGGCCGGGTTTGAACCCAGGACCTCCCGTCTCTAGGCCTGACTCTCAATCTACTGAGCTACCCAGCTGCCCCCTTGCCCTAAGATTTTAATGTGGTTTTATTATTATTAATTATATGTGGTCTTTGGCAAGAGAACACAACCTATATGATAGACCTATGAACAACTTCTGCTCATTTTTGTTTGTGAAATGGGATCAAGGACAAAATTTTCTTCATTCTTTCTCTTATTTTTGTTCCATTGTCCTTTCCTTGCTAGAACTACGGAGAACTGGTTCAACTGTTTTTTTGGTAGGAAAACATATTTATTAAAGAGACTCTTTCAGTCTTAACGTTCTGTGTTGTGACTATTGAATCTTCCCAAGATTAGTGTTTATAGTAAAATATATGGTTTGAAGTTAACTAAAGACCACATTTATATTCATTGTGTAGTGATGAGGAATTATAGACTGAAGAATGAAATAGATATCCTCTGAGATCTCTTCCAGTTCTGGATCTATGGATCTATGAGTTCATGCGGTAATTAAATAGAGACTTTCCCCTCAAGGTTTCTATATAAGTCATTTGAAAAGGAACTGATTTTATTTTCAACTTCCCCTCCCTTTCCTGGACATGTGAGCTCTTGGCTGAGTGCTGTTGAGAAATGATGCAGCTATGAAATAGAGAGAAAGGAAATAAGGGATATAGATTGTTGTGAGTTTAGCACAGAAGGAAAAATATAAATTGTAAAATTGAGACAATCAGGGACAGTTAGGTGTCTCAGTGGAAGAGAACCAGGCCTGGAGATGGGATGTTCTGGATACAAATTTGGCTTCAGACACTTCCTAGTGCTGTGAACCCGAGCAAGTCACTTAACTCCAATTGCCTTGTCCTTCCCTCTTTTCTGCCTTGGAACCAATACTTAGTAAAGATTCCAAGATGGAAAGTAAGAATTTAAAAAAAAAAAGCTTGGACAATCAATGAGTTAGAAATTCTATTACACAGATATGTCCTGGGATGCTCTACTCTCTGGGTTTTTGTTCAAATGGTTTCTGGTGTCCAGTATCAGCTTCTCTCTTATTTTGGGCAGCTTATCTCTTTTACAAATAGCCTTCTCTTATTCCTACCCTACTGACCAAAGGCCATCGTTCCCTCCTTTAATTTTTTGTAACAATTTGTGCCTTTCTTGTATTCTACTTTATATTATATATATGTGTATGTGTGTTTTGTGAACACACCCATATGTGTGTATATATATATATATATATATATGATATATATATGTATATATTGTAATAGGGAAATAGACTTAGGTTTTGCCCTTAGCCTGCCTGCTAAATCTGCTTTCCTACTTTTAA